>NC_135984.1:10348766-10553766 GCF_053455715.1 Rhinoraja longicauda
ACTTTGCAGCAGGTTTCTTTTATTGCTAGTTTAACTGGTGACAGTGATTAATTGTACATGTTGACTAATGAAAGAAGATGGATTATAAAACTCTGAATAAGAAATGTTGCTTGCACTGTGAGGTTTGGCATCAGTGGCATCTGAGAAGCGCTGGGATCAGTGAGGGCGTGCAAAATGTTCCTGGGTCACTGGAGATAGGTTCAGACAATGGGCAAAATCTGCCTTCTGTATACCCTGTGGTATGAATATTGATTTATTTAACTTCAAATGACCCTTGCTTTCCCTCTCTCTCCATCCCTCCCCAACTCTAGCTCTCTGACTAGTTCCACTGTCCTTCGTATTGATTTTACTGAATGTATGCTTCCTTGCCACCTTCCCCTCTGCTAACCATTCTATATTTCCTGGTCTGAGGAGGGGTCTTGACCCGAAACGTCACCCATTCCTTCTCTCCTGAGGTGCTGCCTGACCCGCTGCGTTACTCCAGCATTTTGTGATACCTTCAATTTGTACCAGCATCTGCAGTTATTATCCTACACATTCTATATTTCAACAGTTCAACAACAGTTCAACAGAGCTTTATTTGTCATTCGGTACCAAGGTACCGAACAAAACTACATAGCAGTCACACACAAAAAATAACACAAGACACATGACCCCAACACAAACGTCCATCACAGTGACTCCAAACACCCCCTCACTGTGATGGAGGCAACAAAGCTTCCACTCTCTTCCCCACGCCCACGGATAGACAGCTCGTCCCCGACCGACCCGCACAGTCCCCGCAAGGGGATGGAAGTCCCCGCGGTCGAGTCGCACCGGGCGCTGAGATGTCTCGCGGCCGAACCGGGCGATGGAAGGCCCCGCGACCGAGCCGTGCGCAGCTAAGTCCCGCGGCCGAGCCGCACCGGGCGATGGAAGGCCCCGCGGCCGAGCTGCACCAGCGATGAAAAGTCCCGCGGCCGAGCCGCACCGGGCGATGTTAAGTCCCGCGGCCGAGCCACACCGGGCGATGTTAAGTCCCGTGGCCGAGCCGCACCGGGCGATGTTAAGTCCCGCGGCCGAGCTGCACCGGGCGAGGTTAGGCCCCACGGCCCGGGCACTGTTAAGTCCAGCGGCCGAGCCGCACCGGGCGATGGAAGGCCCCGCGGCCGAGCCGCACCCCGCGCCGTGAGGAAGAGACCTAAAAGAGAAAGGTTTCCCCCACCCACACCACTACCCCCCCACCCACACCACCACCCCCCACACATACACAACAACAAAAAAAGGAAAAAAGACGAACAGACTGCTAGCGAGCAGCAGCCGTTAGGCGCCGCCAGTTCCACATCCTTATCATCGTCCCCTTTGATCTGTTGTTTTCACTCCTTATCCTTCCATATCTCGACATTCCCTCTCCCCTGACTCTCAGTCTGAAGAAGGATCTCGACCCGAAACGTCACCTGTTCCTTTTCTCCATTGATGCTGCCTGGCCTGCTGAATTACACCAGCATTTTGTGTCTACCTGCAATGCTGGGGTATTGTTTTGCGTAAAGGACTCTTGATTGAATAACATAAACCTACGAGCCTTGAAATTGAGACACAAGAGACGACAGATACTGGAATCTTGACCCAAATAAAATAGAAACTCAGCAGGTCAGTCAGCATCTGCTCAGCCAAAGGTCCTGTCTCTGCACTGCATCTCTAAAGTTTAAAGTCTTAGGGCGGCACGGTGGCGCAGCGGTAGAGTTGCTGCCTTACAGCGAATGCAGTGCCAGAGACTCAGGTTCGATCCTGACTACGGGCGCCGTCTGTACGGAGTTTGTACGTTCTCTCCGTGACCTGCGTGGGTTTCTCCGAGATCTTCGGTTTCCTCCCACACTCCAAAGACGTACAGGTTTGGAGGTTAATTGACTGGGTAAATGTAAAAATTATCTGAATGGTGTCGTTAGGAGGAGGGGGAGTTCAAAGAGATCTGGGTGTCCTAGTGCATCAGTCAATGAAAGGAAGCATGCAGGTACAGCAGGCAGTGAAGAAAGCCAATGGAATGTTGGCCTTCATATGGGGGCGTGGCTGTGTTCTGCAGCTGCGGCTCACCGGCAGTCTCTCCGGTTTTTTTTTGTGTTTTTTTGTCATTGTCGTTCTTAAATGTACGTTTTGTTTTATTATTAATTCTGTGTATGTGGGGGGGTGGTGGGGGGGTTGGGGGAAACCTTTTTTTCAATCTCCTCCTCAACGGAGATGCGACCTTTACCGTGTCGTATCTCCGTTCGCGCTACGGCCTAACATCGTGGAGTCGGCGGCCTCCAGCTGGGATCGACCTCGAAGACTCCGGTCGCAGGGCCTGGACTTACCATCTCGGAGGCTTCGGCCGTGGGCCCTGCAGACCGCAACATCGGGAGTTCGCAGGTCCCTGGCTGGTGACCGGCTTTTGGGAGCTCCAGCCGTAGCAGCTTCGACCGCCCCGAAGCGCGAGGTACAATCAACCCGCCCGCAGGCCCTTCATCGCCCTGAGTGGCTCGGCCGCAGCACTTTACATCGCCCGGTGGGGGCTCAGGACTCTCATCGCCCTGCGTGGCCTGGCCGCAGCACTTTACATCGCCCGGTGGGGGCTCAGGACTCTCATCGCCCTGCGTGGCCTGGCCGCAGCACTTTACATCGCCCGGTGGGGGCTCAGGACTCTCATCGCCCTGCGTGGCCTGGCCGCAGCACTTTACATCGCCCGGTGGGGGCTCAGGACTTTCATCGCCCTGCGTGGCCTGGCCGCAGCACTTTACATCGCCCGGTGGGGGCTCAGGACTCTCATCGCCCTGCGTGGCTCGGCCCTGGGACTTTACATCGCCCGGTGGGGGCTTCAAGGGGTTGGGAGCCTCGACTGCCTCGTGGCGCCACGGGAGAAGAATGAGGAGGAGATAAGACTTTGCCTTCCATCACAGTGAGGGTATGCCTAGAGCAATCACTGTGATGGCTGTTTTGTGTAAAAAATTGTATCTGTGTGTCTTGTGCTTTTTGATGTCTGCTGCCGGACCCTGACGTGAGAGGACGCTGGCGTTGAGTATTCGCCGCTTTTCCGTCAGGATAGTTTGTCTGTTTGTCTTTATGTTAAATGTATTTGTAAAGCGCTTTGAGCATGTGATAAGGCGCTATATAAAATAAATATATTATTATTATTATTATTATTATAACAAGAGGAGTTGAGTATAGGAGCAAAGAGGTCCTTCTACAGTTGTACCGGGCCCTGGTGAGACCGCACCTGGAGTACTGTGTGCAGTTTTGGTCTCCAAATTTGAGGAAGGATATTCTTGCTATTGAGGGCGTGCAGCGTAGGTTCACTAGGTTGATTCCCGGAATGGCGGGACTGTCGTATGTTGAAAGGCTGGAGCAATTAGGCTTGTATACACTGGAATTTAGAAGGATGAGGGGGGATCTTATTGAAACATATAAGATAATTAGGGGATTGGACACATTAGAGGCAGGAAACATGTTCCCAATGTTGGGGGAGTCCAGAACAAGGGGCCACAGTTTAAGAATAAGGGGTAGGCCATTTAGAACGGAGATGAGGAAGAACTTTTTCAGTCAGAGAGTGGTGAAGGTGTGGAATTCTCTGCCTCAGAAGGCAGTGGAGGCCAGTTCGTTGGAAGCTTTCAAGAGAGAGCTGGATAGAACTCTTAAGGATAGGGGAGTGAGGGGGTGTGGGGAGAAGGCAGGAACGGGGTACTGATTGAGAGTGATCAGCCATGATCGATTGAATGGCGGTGATGGCTCGAAGGGCCGAATGGCCTACTCCTGCACCTATTGTCTATTGTCTATTGTCTATTGTCCCTACTGTGTGTAGGATAGTGTTATTGTGCGGGGATCGCTGGACGGCGCGGACTCGGTGGGCCGAAGGGCCTGTTTCCGCGCTGTATCTCTAAATCTAAATCTAAAATCTAAAGGGTCCCAATCCGTTGCCTTGCCAAGCTCTCCAGAGATGCTGCCTGACCCGCTGAGTTACTCCAGCACTTTGTGCTTTTTGTTATGGAATAACCAATGTTTACTAACCCAGAGTCACCAGATGCTGTGCTGTCTAAAAGACCAACACCCATATCTGGGCTTGCAGTACACTCAAAGACAACATCTCGTTGCCTTGACTACATTACTGTGTAGGAAAAAAAACTGCAGGTGCTGGTACAAATCGAAGGTATTCACAAAATGCTGGAGTAACTCAGCAGGTCAGGCAGCATCTTGGAGAGAGGGAATGTGATACCTGACTACATTACTAGTTACGAGCACCGGTGGAGGGAAATGGACTACGCATAATGAGGCAACGACCAAGAAAGCTCACCAACGCCTCTACTTCCTCAGAAGGCTTAGGAAGTTCGGCATGTCTCCAACAACCCTCACCAACTTCTGCAGATGCACTGTAGGAAGCATCTTATCAGGATGCATCACAGCTTGCTTTGGGAACAGCTCCATTCCAAGACAATAGGCAATAGACAATAGGTGCAGGAGGAGGCCATTCGGCCCTTCGAGCCAGTGCCACCATTCAATGTGATCATGGCTGATCATTCTCAATCAGTACCCCATTCCTGCCTTCTCCCCATACCCCCTGACTCCACTATCCTTAAGAGCTCTATCTAGCTCTCTCTTGAATGCATTCAGAGAATTGGCCTCCACTGCCTTCTAAGGCAGAGAACTTTGCCCACACAAAATTTTGCCCCAAGACCAGTGGAAGGCAATGGAATGGTGGGAGTCACCGGCGACACGGTGGACCAGGGAGCAAGGGGAAGATGGCCTCTAACCTCTGGTGCAAGAGGCAAGAGTCCAGGAAGCTGCTTCCTGACTAGCGTCAAGGTTTGGGGTCTGTTCTCGGCTGGAACGGATCTTGGGAGAGGATTCTGTCATTTTGATTAATCTACATTCAAGTGACAGAGTCGGGTCTAAAAAAAGGTTCTGCACAGTCAATGTGATGAATTAGTGTGCTTATTAAGAAGCACAACCTCAAAACTAATACCTGAATTATATATTTCCAAATGAACAGAGACCGAAGCCGGAGAAAGGTACCACCTCTTCCAGGCTTGCTTGTCCCTTGATGAAGGGAGTCTTCTTTTAAGCTCTCCTTCATTTACCTGCTGTAACCTTTTGCCCCTTGAATTCATCTGCCTTAATGTGTAAAGGGTCTGTTTTGTTCTTGGAAGAAGATTTCCAAAGGCTCTGATATTCCTGATGGAAAACAAAAAACTGGCAGTGGAGGCCAGTTCGTTGGATGCTTTCAAGAGAGAGCTGGATAGAGCTCTTAAGGATAGCGGAGTGAGGGGGTATGGGGAGAAGGCAGGAACGGGGTACTGATTGAGAGTGATCAGCCATGATCGCATTGAATGGCGGTGCTGGCTCGAAGGGCTGAATGGCCTCCTCCTGCACCTATTGTCTATTGTCTATTGTCTATTGTCTAAAATCGTTTTATCTGAGTTGGTGACACAGATTTATAAACAGTGACCCCCATCTCCAGATCTTCCCTCAAGAGGTGCCCACTGCTCATCACGAGACCGCTCGAGGACTTGCTTTCCATCAGGTCTCCCTTTACTCAGGTTTTCCAACTCCTTCGGGAAAATTGATTCGTCTGAGCCACTTCTTTGGGATGAAGGAGACTTCAGAGAGTGGTGGGCACTGCCCGGTCCATCACGGATACTGACCTCCCCACCTTCGAACGGATCTACAGAAGGTACTGTCTCAAAAAAGGCTGTCAGCATTCCTCAAAGTCCCACACCACCCTGGCCACGCTCTCATCTCGCTACTACCATCCCGAAGAAAGTGCAGGAGCCGGGAAACCATTACCTCCAGGTTCAAGAGCAGCTTCTACCCAACAACCATCAAGGTCTTGAGCATTGCACACAACAGTAGCATCAGCAAATAGGATGCAAGGGGCTGGAGTAACTCAATAGATCAAGCAGGGTCCATGATAAACATGGATAGGTAACATTTCAGAGGCAGAAGGATCCCGACAAAACATCACCCATCCATGTTCTCCAGAGATGCTGCCTGACCCGCTGAGTTACTCCAGCACTTTGTGTCCTTTTGTGTAAACCAGCATCTGCAGTTCCTTCTTTCTACTAATCTCGGCGTCTATGATCTTCTATGGACTTTGTTTCGGTTGCATTATAGACTTTGGGTTTGCCTTCTTTATTTTCATATTATTATTTTCATATTTCAGATACAGCGCGGAAACAGGCCTTTTCGGCCCACCAAGTCCGCGCCGCCCAGCGATCCCCACACATTAACACTATCCTACACACACTAGGGACAATTTTAACATTTACCCAGTCAATTAACCTACAAACCCGCCGGAAATTGGAGGAGCAGCACCTCATATTTCGCCTGGGCAGTTTGCGGCCCGGTGGTATGAACGTCGACTTCTCCAACTTCAGATAGCTCCTCTGTCCCTCCCTTCCCCTCCTCCTTCCCAGATCTCCCTCTATCTTCCTGTCTCCACCTATATCCTTCCTTTGTCCCACCCCCGACATCAGTCTGAAGAAGGGTCTCGACCCGAAACGTCACCCATTCCTTCTCTCCCGAGATGCTGCCTGACCTGCTGAGTTACTCCAGCATTTTGTGAATAAACCTACAAACCTGTACGTCTTTGGGGTGTGGGAGGAAACCGAAGATCTCGGAGAAAACCCACGCAGGTCACGGGGAGAACATACAAACTCCGTACAGTACAGCACCCATAGTCAGGATCGAACCTGAGTCTCCGGCGCTGCATTCGCTGTAAAGCAGCAACTCTACCGCTGCGCTACCGTGCCGTGCCGTTTACTTTGCATTGTTGATTATTAATGTATCAATAATATTCCCCGCCTCCCCTCTTGCTCCCCCCACCGTCACACCTGAAGCCGATACACACTGGAAGATCCCCTCACTCACGGTTCAATAACTGGAGCAATATCACGATCCCATGTGCTGATCCACACTCTCAGCGGGCAGACACAAAATGCTGGAGTAACTCAGCGGGTCAGGCAGCATCTCGGGAGAGAAGGAGTGGGTGACGTATCAGGTCAAGACCCTTCTTCAGACTGAGGCCAGGGGAGGGGGGCGGAACCCTAATCTGAGGAAAGACATTCTAGCCTTAGAGGGAGTACAGAGAAGGTTCACAAGATTGATCCCTGGGATGGCGGGACTTTCATATGAAGAAAGACTGGATAGACTGGGCTTGTACTCGCTGGAATTTAGAAGACTGAGGGGGGATCTTATTGAAACATATAAAATTCTTAAGGGGTTGGAGAGGCTAGATGCGGGAAGATTGTTCCCGATGTTGGGGAAGTCCAGAACCAGGGGTCACAGTTTAAGGATAAGGGGGAAGTCTTTTAGGACCGAGATGAGAAAACATTTCTTCACACAGAGAGTGGTGAGTCTGTGGAATTCTCTGCCACAGAAGGTAGTTGAGGCCAGTTCATTGGCTATATTTAAGAGGGAGTTAGATGTGGCCCTTGTGGCTAAAGGGATCAGGGGGTATGGAAAGAAGGCAGGTACAGGTTACTGAGCTGGATGATCAGCCATGATCATATTGAATGGGTCGAATGGCCTACTCCTGCACCTATTTTCTATGAAACGTCACACATTCCTTCTCTCCCGAGATGCTGCCTGACCCGCTGAGTTACTCCAGCATTTTGTGTCTACCTTCGATTTAAACCAGCACCTGCAGTTTTTTTTCCCCCCACTCTCAGCACATCTGTCTCACCTCTGAGACTCCGTGTATTAAAGCAAAGGCAATTAAGCCTACCAACCCTCTGATGTTTCCCCCTCTGCCTCTCATTGCCCTTCCCACTGGACTTGCTTGTTCTATTTTCTTCACATGAGTCAGCCAGCCCACCTGCTGCACTGTCGTCCTGGGTCCCACCGCCCTGCCTCGCTGGTTCAAACCCTCCTGAGTAGCACCGGCAAACATCCCTGTGAGGATATTGGTCTCCCTCCAGTTCAGGTGCAGTCCGTCCCTCTTGTACAGTTCACCCCTGCCTCAATGGAGATCCCAATGGAGAGGCAACCTGGAGAACTACTCCCCTGCACAGCTCCATCACCACCCATTCATGCGCCTTGTCTTGCTATTCCTACCCTCACCAGCATGAGGCACTGTAAAATCAATCCTGGCATTATCAAGCTAGAGGTCCTGCTTTTCAACATTCTTGTCCCGATCTCGGGCGCAGCGGCAGAGTTGCTGCCTTACAGAGCCAGAGACCCGGGTTCAGTCCTGAGTCAATGGAGTTTGTTCGTTCATCCATGACCTGCATGGGTTTTCTCCGAGATCTTCAGTCTCCTCCCACGCTCCAAAAACAGACTGTACAGGTTTGTAGGTTAATAGGCTTGGAGTAAAATGTAAAATTGTGCCGGGTGTGTATACGATATCGTCAGTGTGTGGAGATCGCTGGTCAGTGTGGACTCGGTGGGCTGCAGGGCCTGTTCCCGCACTGTATCTCTAAACTAAACTAAGCTAAACTAGATTATTGCCGTACCTAAGCACAATCCCCCAATTAAATGAATGTACAGAAATAGTTCACTGAGCCCGCATGCTAGAGGCGCCATGTTTTGTCGCCATTTTCAAAGTCCAGTCCGCCCTCCAGGTCTCATGAGCGGTGCCCAATCCAGGCAAGCCCCAGGCTGCTGCAGGGCCTCCAGCCTTCGCCTTCCCTGGACGTGCGGATCGATCAGCGAACCAACGCACCACTCCTCGCCGTCCACCTTTGTGTCTCGGGAGCGGGCCCCCCACAGGCCGGGGCCCCGCTACCAGCTCCCACTCTCCTGCGAGTGTTGGGGCCACAGGCAGCGTGAGGTTGCGTGAGTAAAGAAACCGACCAGGAGTCGCTGCCTCAAAAAGGCAGCCAGCATCATCAGTGGTCCACACCACCCTGGCCATGCACTCATTTCACCCCTGCCATCGGGAAGAAGGTGCAGGAGCCTGAAAACTGTAACATCCAGCTTCTTCCCTACTTCCCTACAGTCATTCGACTATTAACCTCCAATAAGTTCTGAACTACCTAGACTATTAGTGCTATTATTACACTAATGTTGATTTTTTATTTGGGTGCACGTTTGTTTGTGTGTACACACATATATATATATATATATAGACACATACACACACACACACACATATATTTATATATATATATATACACACATACATATATATACACACATACATACACACACACACACACATATATATATATATAGACACATACACACACACACACACACACACATACATATATATACATACATACACACACACACACACAGGCACACACACACACACACATATATATATATATATATATATACACACATACATATATATACACACACACACACATATATATATATATATATATATACACACACATACATATATATACACACACACACACACACACAGGTACACACACACACACACATATATATATATATACATACATACACACACACACACACACACACACACATATATATATATTAATGAGATATATATATATATTTATATTTATGTGTTCTTGTGAGTATGTGTATACATACACACACCAAACTTTTTTACTCTCTCATTTATTATATTGTTTACAATGTACTATTTTTAATATATTCTGTTGTGCTGCTGCAAGTAAAAATGTAATTGTTCTATCTGGGGCACATGGCAATAAAACACCCTTGACTCTTGATTTCAGTGAATGGTGGCGGTGACTAATGCATGAACAATTGGCTTATGTGCTGTAAATGTATCTGCCACCAATAATCACACGTAGGAAAGCCTTAAATATTTCATTGAGTCCTTCGGAGATGAAACTTAATCCTTTCCACCTCTGATTAATCAACGTAGCAATTAGGCCGCGTTTCTGCCATGTCCCGGCTCCAGGAATGCATTTAATATCTGATCCTCGGGAAGACCACAAGAACAAATATTCCCTATCGCAAAAAAAATAAAAAATAAAAAATTCAAAACTATGATAAATATCTCGAAGAAATTATGAACTAATTGTAATCAGAAGAGTGACGAATCTTACACAGCAGGGCTGATACTCTCGGCTGCAGATTGTCCTTGATAGACACAAAGTAAGAGACAAAGTGAGAGCTAATCTCTGTCTTTTTACTGATCTGATTGCCATCTAAACATTGTGGGAAAAGACTTCCAAGTGAGAGTTGCAAGGGGTGGATGGGGCTGATGAGTCAGCAGTAGGGTGTGGCGCGGCCTCAGTTCATGTCCATAAGTTGTTGGAGCAGAATTAGGCCATTCGGCCTATCAAGTCTACTCCGCCATTCAATCATGGCTGATCTATCTTTCCCTCTCAACCCCATTCTCCTACCTTTTCCCCATAACCCCTGACACCTGGACTTATCAAGAATATATCAATCTCCACCTTAAAAATATCCTTTGACTTGGTCTTCACAGCCAGCAGTGTGGCAGAATCCCACAGATTCACCACCCTCTGACTAAATAAAATCTTTCTCATCTCCTTTCTAAAGGTGCGTCCTTTTATTCTGAGGCTATGGCCTCTGGACCTGGTCTCCCCCACTAGTAGAAACATCCTCTCCACATCTGCATCCACTCTATGCGGGCCTTTCTCTATTTGGTAAGTATCAATGAGGTTCCCCCTCTTCCTTCTAAACTCCAGCGAGTGCCAGCGGCCCAGTGCTGTCTACCCCAAGCCTGTCCATGTCCCCGCTCACAGCAGATCTCCGCTGGCTGATGTCGGCATGGAGACGGGCAGCTGGCATCTCAGCGGGAGGCCCAGCCTGACTTCTTCATCCTGCTGGAGAAAGCTCAACCCTGCTCTGAGCCGCCAAGGTTCAGCTTGCGACGGGAGGCCCATGTCATCTCTGGCCGCCCACTTTGCATCGTCCCGGGAACGGCGCACAGGCCACTATTGGGAACAACAATCGCTAGGCTATTGGGAACAACAATCGCTAGGGCGCAATACGCTGGCATGGACGGTGGTCATGGTGGCGTGGCTCCTGACGTTATTTTAGTGTGAATAATTGCTACGATTGAGCGGCAGGCTGGTCGTGCTGTAAGTCTCAGGCAGATGTTCACGGTGGCTCTGTTATCCAAGCAGACACGATGTCACCACTCACTGCCTGAGGCTTCAGAGCCAGGACCAGGGGTGGAGTCAAAAGTCAAGAGTGTTTAATTGTCATATGTACAGCAATGGAACCATGACAATCTTACTTGCTGCAGCTTAAGGGGCCTGTCATACCAGCTAACCATAATAGCAATACTAGGTAACTATAAGATAGACACAAAAAGCTGGAGTAACTCAGCGGGACAGGCAATAGACGATAGACAATAGGTGCAGGAGTAGGCCATTCAGCCCTTCGAGCCAGCACCGCCGTTCAATGCGATCATGGCTGATCACTCTCAATCAGTACCCCGTTCCTGCCTTCTCCCCATACCCCCTCACTCCGCTATCCTTAAGAGCTCTATCCAGCTCTCTCTTGAAAGCATCCAACGAACTGGCCTCCACTGCCTTCTGAGGCAGAGAATTCCACACCTTCACCACTCTCTGACTGAAAAAGTTCTTCCTCATCTCCGTTCTAAATGGCCTACCCCTTATTCTTAAACTGTGGCCCCTTGTTCTGGACTCCCCCAACATTGGGAACATGTTTCCTGCCTCTAATGTGTCCAATCCCCTAATTATCTTATATGTTTCAATAAGATCCCCCCTCATCCTAATTGCTCCAGCCTTTCAACATACGACAGTCCCGCCATTCCGGGAATCAACCTAGTGAACCTACGCTGCACGCCCTCAATAGCAAGAATATCCTTCCTCAAATTTGGAGACCAAAACTGCACACAGTACTCCAGGTGCGGTCTCACCAGGGCCCGATACAACTGTAGAAGGACCTCTTTGCTCCTATACTCAACTCCTCTTGTTACGAAGGCCAACATTCCATTGGCTTTCTTCACTGCCTGCTGTACCTGCATGCTTCCTTTCAGTGACTGATGCACTAGGACACCCAGATCTCGTTGAACATCCCCTCTTCCTAACTTGACACCATTCAGATAATAATCTGCCTTTCTATTCTTACTTCCAAAGTGAATAACCTCACACTTATCTACATTAAACTGCATCTGCCATGTATCCGCCCACTCACACAACCTGTCCAAGTCACCCTGCAGCCTTATTGCATCTTCCTCACAATTCACACTACCCCCCAGCTTAGTATCATCTGCAAATTTGCAGTAAAAGTAATACTAAATAATAATAACAACAACAATAGGCAGCATGTTAGAGAAGGAATGGGTGACGTTTCGGGTCGAGGCCCTTCTTCAGACTATAACTAACTATAATACTAGGTAACTAACAGTAATACTAGGTAACTAATACTAAGTAACTATAATAGTAATACTAGGTAACTATAACACAAGGTAACTATAATAGTGATACTAGGTAACGAACAGTAATATTAGGTAACTGTAATACAAGGTAACTTTAATAGTAAAACTAGATTATTATAGTACAAGATTACTATAATGGTAATACTAGGTAAGTATAATACTTGGTGACTATAATTGGGTAAATAATAATAGTAAATATAATATTAGGTAACTATAATTGTGCAAATGATAATAATAAATGTAATACTAAATAATAATAACAACAACAATAGTATAAGAAAATAACTGCAGATGCTGGTACAAATCGAAGGTATTTATTCATAAAATGCTGGAGTAACTCAGCAGGTCAGGCAGCATCTCAGGAGAGAAGGAATGGATGACATTTTGGGTCGAGACCCTTTTTCAGACTGATGTCAGGGGGGCGGGACAAAGGAAGGATATAGGTGGAGACAGGAAGATAAAGGGAGAACTGGGAAGGAGGAGGGGACGGGAGGGACAGAGGAACTATCTAAAGTTGGTGAAGTCAATGTTCATACCGCTGGGCTGCAAGCTGCCCAAGCGAAATATGAGGTGCTGTTCCTCCAATTTCCGGTGGGCCTCACTATGGCACTGGAGGAGGCCCATGACAGAAAGGTCAGACTGGGAGTGGGAGGGAGAGTTGAAGTGCTCAGCCACCGGGAGATCAGGTTGGTTAAGGCAGACTGAGCGAAGGTGTTGAGCGAAACGATCGTTGAGCCTGCGTTTGGTTTCGCCGATGTAAAGAATGAATGAATGAATGAATGAATGAATGAATAAGTTTTTTGGCCAAGTATGTGCATATACAAGGAATGTGCCTTGGTGCTCCGCTCACAAATGACAACACAAACATACAGTTAACAATTAAGAATAAAGCATTAACACATCAAAACAATAAGGAAACAACATTACGGTGTAAATTGTGTTCTCATGCCCATATGCGAGTTGGTAATGTCCTCAAGAACCTAAACTGGTTCTTGGAAAAGTAACACGCTGTTTTTGCAATTATCGTTCCTGCATTCAAATTGGCTCCTGTCTCTAATTGTTCCAAGTTCACTTTAATTCTGGCCTCTTGCTGACTCCCTGAATCTACTGGGGTCTACATCGATCTCCAAGGACCTGGATTCTGAATCTACTCGGGTCTACATCGATCACCAAGGACCTGGATTTTGGAAATAGGAAATAGAAAAATGAGTCTTTCAGTCTGAAGAAGGGTTCTGACCCAAAACATCAACTATTCCTTTTTCTCCAGAGATGCTGCTTGACCTGCTGAGTTATTCCAGCATTTTATGTTTATCTTCGGTATAAACCAGCATCTGCAGTTCATCGCTACACACCTGGGGTCTGGAATTCTCTTGCTAAACCTCCGTCTCTCTACCTTTTCCATCAAAGACTCCTGGAAAGCCAACCCTTTGAACAAGGCGTTAGTCTTTGCCCTCATCTGACAATTTTAGTGGATACGGCTCCTGGGAATTTTCCTTGAAGTTTGGTCACATCAAGAATGCTGCATGAATAAACATGGTTGCTGAGGTAACAGTGAAAATCTTGGGAAGGAGAGAGTTGGCAAGGTAGAAATTCAAGTTGGCAAAATAACGTAAAATCAAAATCCTTGAAAGAAAATTGGATTGTGTTATCACCTACATATGTTGAGATCCATTAGATACCTAACTCAAGAGTCAGGAGTGTTTAACTGTCTTATATACAATGGCTCAATGGTACAGTGGTACTTTATTGTTATGTGTACGTACGTACAATGAAATTATATTTTTGCATAGAGTTCAGTGACAATCCTACTCTACATTAGGCATGATCATACTAATTCTTCTTCTTGTGTATGGCGTGCACAGCCTAAAGTTGTAGGTCAAGGGTAGACATCCAGGCCGGAGCAGCATCAGTTGCTGGGCGGATGGCCTTGATGCCACCACGGAAAAGCCTCAGTGAGCAGTCATTCATTCACGATGTGTGGGATGGTCTGGTCTGGATATCCGCAGTCACAAGCAGGGCTGTCTGTCTGTCATCCCCCACTTGTGCAGGCGATGGGCTGTTCTTGCACGGAGGGTGCGGAACCTGTTCAGGGTTAGCCATTGCTTGCGATGGAGGACAAACCCCGGTGGTTTCACTGTGGGGTCTGTGATCACCTCTCCGTTGTTGGTGTTGGCATCTTTCCATGCTCTGCGCCCCTCAGTCTTGGGGTCAAAGTCTTCCAGGGATTTGGCTGAAGATCAGGAGGGTTTGCGGGATTTCGGGCACATGTTGGGCAGATTGTTCATGGATGGAAAGGTCAGGGTTAGCCTCGATGGTGCACCAATCTTTCAACATCCTCCCTCTTCTGTGTAGGCTGGGAGGGGTGATGTGAGAGAGGACAGGGAGCCACTGCAAAGGTGTTGCCTTAAGCATCCCTGTGATGATCCACATATCATACTGTGCAAGAGTGCAAGAAAGTAGACCACAGTACCCAAGAGTCGCTACATTTTAGGCCCCATATTTTATCCTTCAAATCAATTTTTTTTTTAAATGTTAGGGTCTTAATTTGTCCATAAGGGCCAGTTGTCCTGGTGGCAGCACTGGGTCAGACCTACAAGGGTCGGCCTGGTTTGGTGATGTGTCGATGTCTTCCACCGCTGCTTCGTGCCTCTGAAGGCCGCGTCCCGATCCGCGTGCTCGGCCACTTGAAGGGGAGGCCGATCTAATGGAGCCCCAGGCTGCTGCAGGGCCTCCAGCGGCCCACTCCACCGACTCGACCCACTCTGACGCCTCCTCGACACCGGCCCGTGAACCTATCCATGTACCCGTCTAAATGTTTCTTAAACGTTGCGATAGTACCTGCCTCAATTGCACCCTCCGGCAGCTCGTTCCATACACCCACCACCTTGGCTTTGCAGGAGAGTGAGCACAGCAGCAGAACAATGAAATCTCTCGGGAAAAAACTGCAGGTGCTGGTTTGAATCGAAGGTAGACACAAAATGCTGGAGTAACTCAGCGGGTCAGGCAGCATCTCGGGGAGAGAAAGGATGGGTGATGATTCACTCTGAAGAAGGGTCTCAACCCGAAACGTCACCCATTCCTTCTCTCCCGAGATGCTGCCTGACCCGTTGGATTTTGTGTCTGCCTTCAATGAAATCCATACTCGTTGCTGAAATAACGCACAGATAAATATACAATAATTGATGATACAATAAATTAATGATCAGGAATAAAGGGCACCCGGACCGCAACGGTGCAAAACCGAAGTCTGTCGTGCAACCAAAACCAATCCAGGGAAGATGGCAGTTACTGAGTTTAGTGTTGTGTTCAAGAGCCCGAGGGTTCATTCGAATGAATCTCCAGGGAAAATGCTCCGATGATACACGGATAGATGAATGACAGACTGGCGTCACTGGTGTCAAGTGTCTGCAACATAACGGTGCCAAAGCCCTGTGCCGTTGTAACAGAGATGGATCAGCCTCTGGTAGTGAGAATCATCTCTAGGAGCTCCCGACTGCCATGGGTGAGTTCACGTCGACTCTGGGTCCCAGCTGGGAATGCATCGTCAAAGCCACTCAAGGGTTCTCACACGCGGGATGGGATTATTTCAACGTTTGGTGACTAATCACAGAAGGGTCTACAATGAGAGCGTTAATTGCTGCACGTTTTTTTGGGGGCAGTGAGTGCAAGCAAACAAGCAGTTCCACGCTGCCCTGACTCACATTCGGTTGTTGCACGAACGCAGACAGTCAAACGCCTTTGTTGCCCTCAGCACCAAACTCGTACCAACATGTCCCATTAACATGTCAATACCCAGTCCATCTCCTCATGCATGGCTGAGCATTGCTGGCTTATTTGTTGTTGGGGCTTTGTTGCATTGAAGTGCGGCCCATCTGACATTAACACAACAATGCCCCGACAGCAAGGCCGCTGTGTCCCTCATTGCCCCTCGTGACTCCATCTCTCCTGTTCACATCGTGCCTGGGCTCTGGAATTGCTCCTATTTTTTTAGTTTAGTTTAGTTTAGAGACACAGCTCTGAAAGAGGCCCTTCGGCCCACCGAGTCCGCTTCGACCAGCGATCCCCGCACATTAACACTATCCTACCCACACTAGGGACAGTTTACACATACACCAAGCCAATTAACTTTGGAGTGTGGGAGGAAACCGAAGATCTCGTAGAAAACACATGTGGTCACAGGGAGAACGTACAAAACTCCGTACAGGCAGCACCCGTGGTCAGGATCGAACCTGGGTTTCTGGCGCTGCAAGCGCTGTAAGGCAGCAACTCTACCGCTGCGCCACCGTGGCGCCCCGTCTCTTACCGTCCTTACCGTTGTACCTATTCTTTCTTACCAATTCTTATCATTTTGACTGCATTCCTTTTAAACCGATCCATTGAGACGAGAGTCAGGGGGAATCTTCAAGGCTAATTTGACCCGCGTCAAGAGCGTTTAATTGTCCTACGCACCATCAACGAAACAATGAAATTCTTACTTGCTGCACTTTACTTCTTACTTGTAATTATTGCTTGCTGCAATTTAACAGTAATAAGTGACAGTAATAACAGTAACAGTAATAAGTAACAGGAAATAAGTAAATCTTACTAGCTGCAGTTTAACGGGCCTGTAAATGTAATAACACACAGATAAATAAATGATAATAAGTTTTAGTTTAGAGATACAGCGCGGAAACAGGCCCTTTGACCCACCAAGTCCGTACCGAGTCCAGCGATCCCCACACACTTACACTATCCTATACACACTAGGGGCAATTTACAATTTTCCCAAGCCAATTAATCAACAAACCTGGACTTCTTTGGAGTAAATAATACAATAAATTAATAATCAGTAGTACTAATTATGCAGACTATAACAGTGTGAAGCCCAAGTCTGTTGTGCAACTAAAGACAGTCCATAGAAGATCATAGTTGCTGGTGTTATTGTTGTGCAGTTGCTGGGGAGTAGCTGTTCTTGAATCTGGATGTCACGGTTTTCAGGCTCCTGTACCTTCCTCCCGATGGTAGTAACCATTGATGATAGTTGCCTCCTGTACATCCCTTTGATGGGTGAGGAGATCAGTATCTGTGATGGACCAGGCAGTGTCTACCACTCTTTGGTCTCTCCTTCGTTCCTGGGCATTCGAGTTACCAAACCAGGTTGTGATGCATCCAGTCAGTGTGGTCTCCACTGTACACCTGTTGAAGTTCAATAGCGTGTTCGTCAACTTACCAAATCTCCTCGGTATCACAAAATGCTGGAGTAACTCAGCGGGTCAGGCAACATCTCTGGAGAGAGGGAATGGGTGATGTTTTGGGTCGAGACCTTTCTTCAGACCTTACCCATTCCTTCTCTCAAGAGATGCTGCTTGACCCGCTGAGTTACCCCAGCATTTTGTGATACCTTCGATTTGCACCAGCATCTGCAGTTAATTTCCTACATAACTTACCAGATCTCCTCCATCAATTGTGTCGGAAGGAACTGCAGATTCTGGTTTACATCAAAGATAGACACAAAAAGCTGGAGTCGAAACAGACTTGGGAAGTAGGAGCAGGGAGAGGGGGGGAGACTTGCTTCAGGCAGCAAGTCTGGAGAACAGGAATAAGTGACGTTTCGGATCGAGACTGAAGAAGGGCCTTGACCCGAAGCATCACCCCTTTTGTCTCTCCAGAGTTTCTGCCTGACCCACTGAGTTACTCCAGCATTTTGTGTCCATCTCCGCAATTAACCTGCAGCTTTCAAAAGTAGAGTGCATGCGGCAGAGGAGTGCAACAGTTGGCAAGCTCTCTCTCTGGGGAAGTTATCCATTGTGGCTTCTCGCCCTTCGCACCTCCCAACGTCACCCTCGAGTTACACAGTTATTACCAGAAACTTAAGTTTCAGAAAGTTTGATTTTTCTGAACATTATTAATTATGGTCATTGAGAAAAGACTCAATTATGGTCAATGCCATGACTGCCCTCCAGTCAACCACAATGGTATATTATCTCTTAATTCAGTCTCATCTTCCTATTTTTGTCAGAACCCCCTCTTAAAGTCAGTCGACAGTGACCAAGAGGAAATATTTACAATAGCAAGTCATGATTTTACCATTAATTACTGAAGGATCCATTAAAAGGGGTATAAGAGCAGAATTAATTGGTAATGTTTTCGAGATCCTTCTGCACATTTCTATGATGTATTCTCTGCTCAGCAGACTCAATTCTTTTGCCACAATTGGGTCACACGCCAGTATTCATTAATCATAATGATGCCATTAAACCTGAAGCAGACCAAGGTAATGTGCTTGAAAGAGAGAGCAAAGTTTTTCTATGACTTGCGTCTCAGGGATACTTGGATGCTGAGTGCTTGCTTCCTTCAGCTGGACCGCTAGTGAATGAGGGAGCGTCGCTCAGAACAAAGGGTCTGCCACTTGAATCTGGGCTGAGAGAAAGGTTTGCATATTTGTATTGTGCGCAGCTCTGGTCGGCCACTTCGAGGAAGAATGTGCAGGCTTTGGAGAGGGTGCAGAGGTGGTTCACCAGAGGTTATGAGGAGGTTGGAGTCATAGAATCATAGATCCATACCATGTGGAAAACAGGCCCTTCAGCCCAACCTGCCCACACCGACTAACATGTCCCACCTACAATCATCCCACATGCCCTAATTTGGCCCAAATCCCTCCCAACCTGTCCTATCCATGTACCTGTCTAAATGTTTCTTAAAAGTTGCAATAGTACCAGCCTCAACTACCTCCTCTGGCAGCTCGTTCCATATACCCACCACACTTGGTATGAAAAGGTTACCCTGCAGGTTCCTATTAAATCTTTCATCCCTCACCTTAAACCTATGTCCTCTGATTCTCAATTCCCCTACTCTGGGCAAGAAACTCTGCTTTTACCCGATTTACTCCTCTCGTGATTTTGTACACTTTTATAAGACTGCCCTCATCCTCCTGCGCTCCAAGGAATTCTCTTCACCTGCTCAACCTCTCATAAGGTCATAAGTGAAAGGAGTAGAATCAGGCCATTCAGCCCATCAAGTCTACTCCGCCATTCAATCGAGGCTGATCTATCTCTCCCTCCTCACCCCATTCTCCTGCCTTCTCCCCAAAAGCTCAGGCCCTTGAGTCCTGGCAACACCCTTGTAAATCCTCTCAACACCATTTCCAGCCCAGGTTGGACAAACCCGGATTGTTTCCTCTGCAGGGTTTGGAGGCTGAGAGGACACCTGATGGATGTGTATAGAATGATGAGAGGTGCAGATAGGGTTGATGTTCAGAGTCTACCTCTCAGGATGGAAATGTTAAATACTAGCAGAAACACCTTTAAGAGTCAGAGTGCTGTACGGTACAGAAACAGCCCCTTTGGCCCACCGGTCCATGCCAACCAAGTTGGCATACCAATCAATCAAAGAGATTAAGGGACACGGGAGAAGGTGGCCCAGTGGACGACCAGCCAGGATCATGATGCGTGTCGGCGTGCATCCGAGGAGATGAATGACCGGAGCTCCCTGCTCCCACTTCCCAAGTCTGTTTCTATCAAAGGCAGGCCTCGTCTGTTCCCACGGTGTTCTCCAGTCATCAGTCTGTAAAGAAAACTAACCACGAGAGACGATAAGCAAGATTGGCTCAGGGTGACACGGTGGTGCAGCGGGTGAAGCTGCTGCCTCACAGCACCCCAGAGACAGGGGTTCGATCCCGACCATGGGTGCTGTCTGTGTGAAGTTTTAGATTTTTTTTTTTTAGATTTTCGAGATACACCGCAGAAACAGGCCCTTCGGCCCACCGGGTCCGCACCGCCCAGCGATCCCCGCACATTAACACTATCCTACACACACTAGGGACAATTTTTACATTTGCCCAGCCAATTAACCTACATACCTGTACGTCTTTGGAGTGTGGGAGGAAACCGAAGATCTCGGAGAAAACCCACGCAGGTCACGGGGAGAACGTACAAACTCCGTACAGACGGCGCCCGTAGTCAGGATCGAACCTGAGTCTCCGGCGCTGCATTCGCTGTAAGGCAGCAACTCTACCGCTGCGCCACCGTGCTGCCGAGTTTGTGCGGTCTCCCTGTGACTGTGTGGATTCCCTCCGGGTGCTCCGGTTTCCTCCAACATTCCAAAGACGTGCAGGTTTGTAGGTTAATTGGCCCTCTGTAAATCGCTCCTAATGTGTAGGGAGTGGGTGAGAAAGTAGATTGACACAGATCCAGTGCAACATAAAGTGCTGGAGTTACTCAACTGGTCAGGCAGCAACTCTGGGACAAGGGAATTAGGGGTTACGGGGAGCGGGCAGGGAAGTGTCAATCTACTTTCTCACCCACTCCCTACACATTAGGAGCGATTTACAGAGGGTCATGAGCTATTGTTAGTATAGTAAGACCTGAGTAATCTCCCGGACGAGTTTCGATCGCCTAGCTTGGGGTCGGAGAGGAATTTCCCGGATTTTTTTCCCAAATTGGCCTGGGTTTTTATCCGTTTTTTCGCCTCTCCCAGGAGATCACATGGTTCTTTTGGGTGGGAAGAAGGGCGATAGTGGGAAGGGGGTTGGGGTAGGATCAGCCATGATCGTATTGAATGGCGGAGCGGAGCGGGCTCGAGGGGCCGGTTGGCCTACTCCTGCTCCTATTTTCTTGTGTTCTTGTGACATTTCGGGTTGGAACCCCTCTTCAGACTGGTCTCAGACTGCCTGAAGAAGAGTTCTGACACGAAACGTCACCAATCCTTATCCTCCAGAGATGCTGCCTGACCCCCGCTGAGTAACTCCAACACTTTGCGCCTATCTTCGGTATAAAACCAGCATCTGCAGTTCCTTCCTACTCATAGAACTAGTGTGAACGGGTGATCAATGGTTGGCATGGACTCGGTGGGCTGAAGGGGCCTGTTTCCATGCTGTATCTTTCAATCAATCTATCTAACCGTTGCTTGATCGGTGCTCTAGTGACACAGGGGGTAGGTCAGTGTCTAATGTTCCCCCCACCTTCCCCGACAGGCAGGTTGGTAGCACTTGCCACCTTGTATTGACAGCACAGGCTATCATGATCTCGGCAACATCCCCTCTTTGGGAGTTATTCATTTATTGTCCAGTTAATAATTCATTGACTAACTGCCATGCCTTCCAATCAGACAAGTACACCAAGAAGCTCAAGTCCAATCTCCAGTCAATAAATGTTGGCCAGAGCACAAAGCAATTGGCAGCAAAATCACAATGGTGTTTGTCTCTGTGTTACAGACTGCTGGAGGGAAACGAGGTCTGTAAGGAGGCCAACACCTCACAATTTTTCATCATTGGATATTTCGAGTCAGAGAGCTGTACAAATTCGGAAGCAGGTCCTTCTGCCCACTATGTCCATGCCGACCAGGTTTTAGTCCGAGTCCGCGCCGACCAGCGATCCCCGCACACGAACACTATCCTACACACACTAGGGACAATTTACACGTACACCAAGCCAATTAACCTACAGACCTGTACGCCTTTGGAGTGTGGGAGGAAACCGAAGATCTCGGAGAAAACCCACGCGGGTCACGGAGAGAACGTACAATCTCCGTACAGACAGCACCCGTAGTTGGGATCGAACCTAGGTCTCCGGCGCTGCAAGCGCTGTAAGGCAGCAACTCTACCGCTGCGCCACCCAAGTACTTAATTTAAAATATCTCATCCAAGGGATCAAAGTTCAAAACCCTGGTTTTGTGTGATTTGAGGTGACAGACGCACTTCACAAATTCATATACAGGTACCCGTTCGAAAATCAGATTTGTTTGTTCCAAGTGGGATTTTTTTTTAATGTATTTCCCTCCAACTCTTCAGTACAACATTTACTATCAAATAAATATGTCCAATGAATTCAGGAGCATGACTTGCATAAAATAAAGTGGTTTACAACATGTTATTTCAAAGTTCTTCTTAGTTAATGACAGCTGAATGAAACATATTTGCTCTGCTTTGGAAACATTGAATTAGACCGTTTCCAGCCAGCAGGATTCCAGATAGAAAAGATTTTATAGAGAGGAAAGGTTTAGAGGGATATGGGGCATTCTGGTTGGCATGGACGAGTTGGGTTAAATGGCCTGTTTCCAAGCTGTATGACACTATGACCATCCCAGGATAAGAGAGACACCTACATCAAATTCCTATTCATAGACTACAGCTCTGACTTGAACACCTTTTTTAGTTTAGTTTAGAGATACAGGCCCGTTCGGCCCACTGGGTCCGCGCCGACCAGCAATCCCCGCATATTAACACTATCCTATACCCACTACGGACAATTTTTCCATTTACCAAGTCAATTAACCTACAAACCTGTATGTCTTTGGAGTGTGGGAGGAAACCGAAGATCTCAGAGAAAACCCACGCAGGTCTCGGGGAGAACGTACAAACTCCGTACAGACAGCGCCCGTAGTCGGGATCGAACCCGGGTCTCCGGCGCTGCATTCGCTGTAAGGCAGCAACTCTACCGCTGCGCCACCATGCCTTTAACACCATGATACCATCTACACTCGTGTAACATGGGGTCAGCACTCATCTCTGCAACTTGACTTCCTGACCAACAGACCCCCTTCAGTGAGGGTAGGGGGGGGGGAAAAAACCTCTACGATAATCCTCAACACTGGTGCTCCACAAGGAAACGTTCTCAGCCCCCTTCTCTACTCCTTATACACCCACGACTGTGCAGCCAAGTACACATCCAACTCAATTTACGCCTGAGCCCTGGCAAGACTTGCACCATAGTCGATTTCTTCATAGTTATTAGTTTGTTGCTTGTGGGAACTTGTTGTACATGTACAAGCTGGGATATTGCCCAAATTAAACCTGCCAGGGATCTTGGAAAGTCTTAATAGAGACGCAAATCTTATTTTCTTTCAGACGTATCCACCGGAAAATCAACAAAGTTCCTGAAGGTTGTGTTTGTTTGGAAAGAACTGTGTGCATTAAGTAAAAGCCGATTGATTTTATTTCTCATTTTGTCAGGGCATTGGCCAGCTGTACACCAATCAGAATAAACTTGCAAACTTTTGTAACTCTCGGGCTAACCATGTTTCCACCAGCAATCTTGCTCCTTACAGCGGCCTGTCAACCGAACTTGGAAAGAAAAGACTTGCATTTCTATCATTACTGTAATTTTCCTTTCAGCAAAGCCACGAATATCATACAGGTCAAAATGGTGGAAATCTGAATTAACCGTGGAAACAGCCAGCAGGTCGGGCAGCATCTGTGGAAGGAGGAAGAGTTCTGGCGAGGTTTTTTTTAATTTTATTTTTATATTTTTTAGAGGTACATCATGGAAATAGGATCGTTGGCCCACCGAGTCCCCCGCCGACCAGCACATAAACACTATACTACACACTCTAGGGACATTTATACTGAACCAATTGACCTACAAACCTGTAGGTCTTTGGAGTGTGGGAGGAAACCGAAGGTCTCGGCGAAAACCCAAGCAGGTCGTGGGGAGAACGTACAAACTCCGTACAGACAGCACCACGTGGTCAGGATCGAACCCGGGTCTCCGGCGCTATAAGGCAGCTGTATCTCTAAACTAAACTGGACTGTAACTCAGCATGGAGGAGGCAGAGTTTAACACGCTTCTTCCTACACCAACTGTAAAGTTTGTTCATTGCCTATTTGTCCCTCCCACACACTCCACCTCCAATTGATAATGCAAATCAATTCTCATTGTTCCCCTCGCAGACAGGATGAACCGAGCCCTGGGGCTGCAATTTCACTTGTCCACTGTCGTCTGATCCTTGGTACCAGCTGCGCATTTCATCACTTGCTTTCACAATCGAAACCATTGATATAAATGAGATGCCCTGCGCCACCGTGCCGAATGTGTGGATGATGCCAACACAGATGCTGAGTGAACTCACAGGGCAGGAATGCCAGCCTTGGGGGGGGGGGGGGGGGTCACTGCCTCATGGGGGCTAGAAAAGGATGGGACTGGTCAGTGAGTCCCAAAGATACTAGAGGAACAAGATGGACCACTCCGTTGAAATCGCCTATACTGAAGTGTAGTACGCAAAGGAGCCATTTTAGTAAGCGAAGGTCGCCGTTCGCTATGCCTCTCGCAGTGTAATCAGTATTTTGGGGGAACAGTATGTGTGATGATACCATTAAAATGCAGAATATATCACATCTATCAATTCACAGATTTTTGTTATTTTTCTCTCTAAATGTTTCTGCAAGTTTCTGCCTACTAAAATGGCGCCGTGACATACTACGGTTTTTAGGGTCGAGTGGTCTATCTTGCTCTGCTCTGTTATCTTTGGTGTCCCCCCCCCCCCCCCCCCCCCCCCCACTGCAAAGGTGCTGGAGAGAAGCCGAGAGCAAGGCCGCAGCCAAATCATGTCATGGAAGGAGCTGAATCCTCCTCCTGAAACGCACAGTTGCCATTGAGTGGCAGGACCGACGCAGGGAAGAGAAACCCCAAATGAAGGGACTTAACCGAGGAATTCCTGGAGTCCTTGCACTGTGGAGATTGTGATGTTCGGCCATTAGTGAGCTTGGAGCAGAGAGGACAGAGAGTCGGGGGTGAGTTGGGCATTGGGGGATGTTAGTACGTGCGGGGTCCGTGGGTAGTTAGTGGAGAGGGGGCTGATGACTGTACACGATGGGGACCCCCCACAGTTCACTTGCAACTCCACCTCTCCCACAGCCGGCAGCAAAGGAGTTAGTCCCTCCTGGAGCCTTCCTCCCCGCTGTTTACTCATCCATTGTCGGTGGAAAAAAACTGTAAATGTATTTCCTGTTAATCAATTCCACCAATTTAGATAGAATTGAAGGAACAAAAATGAATCAATAATTGTTCCTGTCAACTTATTAACATTTATGAAGATAGACATCACATCAGGTAGCTTTCATTGTACTAAATTGATGCCCTACCTATCCACAAATTCCCTTAAAATGATCGCCAATGTTTTGCCAATCCATCTTTCTCAAATCTCAGCAAGTGATACTATCTAAACAGTGTTTTGTTAGTGTGTTTCCTTTCTGTAACCTGTTCCATCACAGCTACACAACTAATTAACAGAAGCTTTACACTCATGTCTTGGGCTCAGCCATTTTAATTCAGGATCTCCTTGGCTACTGCCTCATGGGTAATATATCCCCGGTACTGTGCCACAGAGCGCACTATTCCCATAACATCCCCCTTTATTCACAAAACAGATATGTACAGGAACTTTACATGTATAGTCAATATACATGTAAGGGCGTGGAGTCAGGGTGAATGGGGAGAAGGCAGGAACAGGGTACTGATTGAGAATGATCAGCCATGATCACATTGAATGGCGGTGCTGGCTCGAAGGGCCGAATGGCCTCCTCCTGCACCTATTGTCTATTGTCTATTGTATAGCCATAAATTAAATTCTTCCATGGCATCTTATTTCACTGAGTCCAACATGTCTCCAACAGTACATTTTCCAACATGCCTTTGACAATCCATTTCCGTGGTAGCTGCCAACCTTTCCTCTCTTGGATCTGCGACAGTTCAGTGCTCGGAATTATCTAAACTTTGAACAACACGTGTCAGGTTCCTCATTCCCTTTCCCCTTTTTATTTATTAATTTGTTTGTTTATTTATTTATTTAGTTTCTCTCCATTAGAGCTCCATCATCCATCAGAGCTTTAACCTTCCTGTCATGGTCTCGTTCTGCTTCCTCTGCCGTTTTTCCTTTCCCAAACACTAGGATGTCGTCAGCAACAGACCTCACTCCTTCCAGGCCCTCCAGCACTTGGTTCTGTCGTCGCTGGAACTCCTCAGGGGCCGTGGACAGACCAAACAGCATGAGTCTCCCCCTATATCTACCATATGGTGTGTTAAATGTCGTAAGCTGAGAACTCTCCTCATCCAGTTCCACATGCCAAAACCCATTCTTGGCATCAAACGTGCTAAAGACCTTGGCATCATTCAGGTCGGTGAGGACATCTTCGATCGTCGTCATTGGGTAATGACTTCTTTTAAGCCCCTTGTTCAGATCCCTCGGGTCTAAACACACTCTCAACTTCCCATTGGGCTTTTCTACACACACAAGGCTGGATACCCATGGTGTGTGGGTCTCTACTGGGGCAATTATTTCCACTTCTGTCAGTCTGCCTAACTCCTCCTTCAGCTTACTCCGTAAGGCTACAGGGATTCTTCGTGGTGGGTGGATCACCGGCGTTATGCTGTCAGCTACCAGCTGATGGTACTTGCCCTCAAATTTACCTGTCCCTTCAAACACATCAGCATACTCCGCTATCAATCTTCCCTTGCTCAGAGGGATTTCACTGCCATTCAGTGTCATTATGTTCTCTGTACACACTGAGATGAGCCCCATCTGCTGGGCTGCCCTGTTTCCCAGGATTGGAACGCAGTCTTCCTCCATGACTACAAACTCTACTTTGTATTTCCTTCCATTCTTTGGGTCCACCAGTCTCACCTTGCTTTTCCCAAGAGGCACCACTGTCGTATTGTTGTACATGGACAATACTTGCTTGGTTTCATCCACATCCTTCGCATACATCTTGGGAATGATGTTACATGTGGCTCCACTGTCCACCTGGAATTTTACTTCCTTCCCTTTCAGCATCATGGTCGCAAAGATTTTCTTTGGGAATTGAGTCTCCTCAACCCTGTGCACACTTTCTGCTTTTCCTGCTTCTGGTTGCAGTTCCATTGTGTGAATTTCATCAACCTCTTGACTGTCATCATCCTCATCACTGGAACTCTCCACTTCCACCACTGCATGCACAGGTTTTTTCCCTTTCTTTTCTTTATTCTGCTGCCCCAGCTTTTCCGTGCATCGTGAGGTGAAATGATCTTTCTGATGGCATTTGAAACACTCTCTGCCATATGCCGGACATTTTTCCCTCTTTCTCTCATGTTTGTATCCACTGTATGGTTGGCTGGTATCGTTTCCCCTCATGTCTCACTGCACAGGCATCTTGTCGCTGGTCCCCTACCAGGACATCAACTCTGGCCTTAGCCAGCACCGAAGCCTGGCATGCCTTCACACACTTTTCTAAGTCAAGTCAGGTTTCTCGGAGAAGTCTTTCCCGCAGCATGTCATCCCTTATGCCGCATATTATCCTATCACGTGTCAGTGAATCCTTCAACTCTCTGAAACCGCAATGAGCTGCCAAGAGCTTCAGTTCTATGAAAAACGAATCAAAAGTCTCCCCTCTCTCTTGGCTCCTCATAAAGAATCTATACCTGTTGACGGTCTCGTTCCTCACGGGTTGACAATGCTGTTCGAAAGCATCGAGAGCCTGCGCTAGCGTAACATCTTGTACGTTGCCCTCCGGCGTCCGTGTCTCTAGTGTTTGGTAGAGCTCTCTCCCTTGTGGTCCAACTAGGTACATTAGCAGTTTCCTCATTGTCTTGTCATCCTTCCCTTCCATGCTCAAATCAACATAGAGCTCAAACTCCTCCCTCCGTTGTCTCCACTCCTTTGGCAGGTCCCTTGCCTCAAAATTCAGTTGCCTAGGGGGCTTTAGCTGATCCATGTTCCTGATAAATCCGCCCCTCTATCGATGGAAACAATGTAGGCCGCCCAGTCGTCTCTCGGTAGTAATTACTCACAAACATCGTCCGCTGTCGTCCTCTCGACTAATCCTGAAGCAGGCCCCGATCTGACACCATGTTTTGTTAGTGTGTTTCCTGTCTGTAACCTGCTCCATTACAGCTACACAACCAATTAACAGAGGCTTTACACTCGAGTCTTGGAGTCTTGGGATCCAATGTAGGATCTCCTTGGCTACTGCCTCATGGGTAATATATCCCCGCTACTGTACCACAGAGCGCACTACTCCCATACAAACAGTTAATGTTTCTTTTAAATTCTCTGGTTCCAGGAAATGTGTTTAATGGGTGTAAAGACTTCTATCAGATCTCCCTGCAATCTCCAACTCTGCAGAGAAAATAATCCAAATTTGTCCAATCTCTCCTTATTAATTTGAAGGTGTGTACGTGTGAATCCATTCAAAGTGTTTTGGCCAATTGGCATTAAAATGATTAAATAAATAGTCATAGAGTCAGACAGCACAGAAATAGGCTTTTCAGCCCAACTTGTCCACCCTGACTAAAGGTGCCTCATCTGCACTACTCCCTCCTGCCCACGTTTGGCCCGTATCCCTCCAAACCTTTCCCATCCATGCACCTATCCAAGCATCTGTTTAATGGTGTGATGGTACCTGCTTCAACTAGTTGAGCAAAGGAGTTGCTGCTTTCCAGCACCAGAGACCCAGGTTCAATCCTGACTATGGGTGTTGTCTGCGTAGAGGTTGCACGTACTCCCTGTGACTGCGTGGGTTTTCTTCGGGTGCTTCCGGTTCCTCCCACATCCCAAAGACCTGCGGGTTTGTAGGTTAATTGGTTTCGGTAAAATCGTCCCTGGCGTGTACGATGGAACTAGTGTAGGATAGAACTGGACAGCATGGACCCGGTGGGCCGAATGGGCTTATTCCCAAGCTCTATCACTAAAAATTAAACTAAAATCAAAAAAAATTTTAATTAATATTTTTGTGGGAAGTGTGAGAATGATTCCAGCCCTGTCCTGCATTAAAAGATATGCCATGTTTCATATCAATGCAATCGATGGACATCAGCTGGAGTTAAATGTGTAAACCTCTAACAGCTAAAGGAGTTGGTAAATTATGTTAGTTTTCATTTATCAGATCAGATTCCCATACATAATCTCACTGGGGGCATTCAGCGAAAATTACTTTAATTGGTAAAATGTTTAATTGATGAAAATATTGCATTTACAGTGAAAAATGGAACAGCGATTGAACTAATTAAATATTCTAAAAGGAAAATACTAATGTTTAGGCATTGACAGAATGGAATGGAATCAATGTACTGATGCCTTATCATGAAATAATGGGTGCATAATAGATACAATGTTAGATGCTTAATTGGTCCATTATTGAGGCGATCTGCATTGCAATGAACCATAAGAGAGCATGGAAGATTTAGAAGGTATCACAAAATGCTGGAGTAACTCAGCAGGTCAGGCAGCATCTAGGAGAGAGGGAATGGGAAACGTCACCCATTCCCTCTCTCCTGAGATGCTGCCTGACCTGCTGAGTTACTCCAGCATTTTGTGATACCTTCGATATGTACCAGCATCTGCAGTTCTTTTCCGACACATGGAAGATTTAGAACACTCTCACCAAGCTCTCCTGTCCTTCGAACCTTTTCACACCTCTAGTTTCCCCCTCTCCTGACTCTCAGTCTGAAGGATCTCGACCCGAAACGTCACCTATTCCTTTTCTCCAGAGGTGCTGCCTGACCCGCTGAGTTACTCCAGCACCCTGTGTTTCTCTCAGGTGGCAGAATGCCTCTTCTGCCTCCTCACCTGTCGGTATTTACTGGGAGCTTACAATTTTGGGGCGTTCATTGATTCTCATTGATCTTTGTGACAGAGACACAATTTGCCTCTCCTTTACTCAGTTATCTTGAGATGTTCTCAGATGTTGATGGGAACTTGCCATGTGCCAACTGGCTGTGGTGGTCCTACAACACTCTGCGATCCGTAACAAATATTTCACTGGCGGTAAAACCTCTTGACTCATCACAATCTGACACACCCTTGAGCAATAAAAACCTCTCTTTCGTTTTTTCATTTCTAATTTATATCAATGGTTTGGATTCTGGAAACTAATGCTGAAATGCACAGCTGTTACCAAAGAACAGACAACAGTGGACAAGTGAAACTGCAGCCCAGGGCGGGATGCATCCGATCAGAGGGGAACAATGAGAACTGATTTGCAATATAAGGAGGCAGGATGTGCAGTGTGTGGGTGGGACAAAGAGGCAATTAACAAGCTTTACAATTAGTGCAGAAAGAGGTTTGTTAGAATCTGCCTCATCATTGCTGAGTTGCATTCTAGTTTAGTAGAAACAGGCTCACCGAGTCCACACTGATCGTCCCCTCCACTAGTTCTATCCTACACACTTCATTTTACATTTTTACCATCGCCAATTAACCTGCAGACCTGTGGAACAGGGGAGGAAGCCAGAGCACCTGGGAGAAAACCCACGCAGTCACAGGGAGAACATGCAAACTCTGTACAGACAGCACCCACAGTCTTGATCGAACCCGGCTCTCTTGTGCCGCAAGGCAGCAACTCTACTCTTGCGCCCACACATGCTGGTTTACAAAAAAAGACACAGAGTACTGGAGTAACTCAGCAAGTCAGGAAGTAGCTCTGGAGAACTTGGATAAGCAACATTTCGGGTCGGGGCCCTTCTTCTGTCTGATTGTAGTCGGGGGGGGGGGGGAGAAAGGTGGAAGAGAGGTGACTGTGGGACGAAGCACGGTGAGTGATAGGTGGATAGAAGTGAGAGGTGGGGAGTTGATTGGCAGATGAAATGTATGGGAAGGAACTGCAGACGCTGGTTCAAACCGAAGATAGACACAGCAAGCTGGAGTAACTCAGCGGGTCAGACAGCATCTCCGGAGAAAAGGAATAGGTGATGTTTAGGGTTGAGACCCTTCTTTAGAATGATTGGCAGTTGGACAAGGGGCAAAGATGAAAAGACAAAAGTCGATGAGGTAGGAAAGACATGGAGTGCTGGAGTAACTCGGTCAGCATCTCCGGAGAACATGCAGAGGTGACGCTTCGGGTCGGGATGCTTCTTTAGAGATGAGGAGAGAAGAGGCGTGAAATGTGAAGCAGGAGAAAGGGATATAGGTGGAAGGGGGTAGGGGGAGGGGCAAACAAAAGCTTTGCACTGTATCTCGGTACAGTGGGCAATGATAAACCAATACCAATACCAACACCAACTTAAAACGTTAATCCTCAGGCAGCAGTTGCCAATGAAGGACCCGTAGGAAACAACGTTAACTATTCTTAACCAGAGAGTTATTTGTCTAAAAACATTATCTTGGCAACCATTGCTTGTCAAGCACATCTCTAGATATTCCACCCCTTGCAAAAGTGTTCATTGTGTTTAGAGACACAGCGTAGAAACAGGCCCTTCGGCCCACCAAGTCTGCGCCGGCCAGCCATCCCCGTACACCAACACACTATCCTGCACACAAGAGACAATTAGATTTTTTCTTACCTAACCCAATTAACCTACAAACCTTTTTGTTCACAAAATGCTGGAGTAACTCAGCAGGTCAGGCAGCATCTCGGGAGAGAAGGAATGGGTGACGTTTCGGGTCGAGACCCTTCTTCAGACTGAACATATTTATTTATTCCACCCGGTTTATACAAATCCATTTCACTGTATAAATTATTGCAACAATTAGCCAACCGGGGCTGTTTATCTGTTACTAGCAAAGCAGAAGAAGATGCTCTAAGTAGAATATGATGCCTCTACAAAGGGGTATCTGTTTCCATGGTGATCTTACTCTGGATTCTTGAAATTGAAATATTGCTTCATATTGAACTTTTTCAAGCTCAAAATGACATTATAAAAAATTGATTTTAAATCCTTTTGATTATTTATTCTGTTAATTTTTCCCATCTTTATTTATTTTTTAACTTGAGCAGTTTGTAAAACTGCATAAATATATTATGAACTAATTTTCAGTCTCATTCCCCCCCCCTCCCTCCCCACACGTTTACAGGGACTGCATTGCAACTCACATCCATTTAAGAACAGTTTACGTAATGCCGCAAAGGTTCTATCGCATGAGAGAAATGTTAAATACCCTTGCGGACAAAGTTACAAGGTATGCACACAGTCCGCGCCAGGTTCTCCCCCTCCTCCACCAGCCCCCTCATGACGCCCACCCCCCCCCAATGCCAGATCCCCATTGTCCATAGTTCACCCCCTCCCCCTCCCCTCACGGCCGTCACCCTATGCGGATCCTCCATTGTTCTCCTTGTCCTCCATTGATCCTTCCCCCGTCAGCGGTGGTCCTCACTCCACGTAGTCCTTCCTCGTCCGACGGTCGGCGGCGATGTTCCTTGAGACTAAAACACACGGAACATTCAATAAATGCATTGTTCTATTGGATGGCGTATCTATTGAACTGGTGAGTCTGTTGGAACCATGGTACTGTCACAGTGCAGGAGCCTGTTCAGCTGAGCTCATGTAGAGTGGTATCAACTGCAGTAGAATTGGTTCTGATTCTCCAACTCAGTCCCTGTGGCTCTGCAATTTTGTTTTCTCTCAAGTACCTAACCGGTTGAATGATTATCAACAAGCTTGTGAAGCATTTATTTTGTAGGAAGTGAGAAACAGGCATAATGCAGAAGTCAAAGAGCTGCACAGCACAGAATAAGGCCACGTTGTCCATGCAGACTAAGCTGACATTGTGCTAGACCCAGTTGCCCAGGGGCACATACCCCTCTAAACCTTCCCTGTGCATATATCTATCCACTTAGACTCAAAGATGGAGTCATAGAGTCATACAGCATGGAAACAGGCCCTTCGGCCCACACCGACCAACATGTTCCATCTACACCAGCCCCACTTGCCTGTGTTTGGCCCATATCCCTCTAAACCGTATTATCCATGTACCTGTCCTAAGGTTTCTTAAACATTGCGATGGTACCTGCCCCAACTGCCTCCTCCGGCAGCTCTGGTTTCCTCCCACATTCTAAAGAAATGCAGGTTTGTAGGTTAATTGGCCTCTGTAAATTGCACCTCATATGTAGGATAGAACCAGTGTACGGGATGATCGCCGGTAAGAGCAGACTCGGTGAGCCGAAGTGCCTGTTTCCACTCTGTATCCCTAAACTAAAGTAAACTACTTTCTCAAACATTACCAGTATAATCTCACTCAAGCCTGAATTTGGCGCAAAGGCACCTGTGTGATCCAACATTAATTCCCTGGTAACAGGGCACTTCGCTCTGGTTCACTCAAGAGCTCAGGTTAAACTTTAACTTTCAATTGAACACCCTGTTACTTTGTTATAGAATTTTTTTGCCAGCCCGATGTTAATTAAAACCATCCCTTAGAAGTTTCAAAATTAAATTCTCTACTGCCAAAATGTTAAACTAGTGCGTTTTATCTCCAAGGTTTATTTTCCCTCCTGTATTTAAACAGAAGAACTGCGTTTATACTCTTCGAGTCAATGGGATATATTGAGTTTGAAGTTCAGATTTTTTTTTTTTTAATAAGTTGTCATTCAGGTATAAACAACAGCGGTTGAACAGCATTGTTTAAGTTTGACTTATTTCTCTGCCAACTGTGTTTCACTAAAACTGACAACATTGAATATAATAACTTAATGTGTTTCTGATACATACAACCAGATAGACTACGCAACAGAAAAATGCTGTCAATCTTTATTTTCTGTTTAATATTTATACATTTGGACCCGACCCAAGCCAGAGATACATTGGGTGCTTTCAGCTGTTGTTGTAAAGTATGCCAGAGATCGCTTCACCTCTGTGTGCACTTCCATCATCTCTGTTCAGTTTAGTTTATCGTCACGTGTACCGAGGTACAGTGAAAAGCTTTTGTTGCGTGCCATCCAGTCAGCTGAAAGACAATAGATGATTACAGTCGATCCATTTACAGTGTATAGATACATGATTAGGGAATAACGTTCACTGCAAGGTAACGCCGGCAAAGTCCAATCGAGGATAGTCCGAGGGCCATCAAATGGAATGGAATAGGAATGGAATACATTTTATTGTCACACGTGACAAGGCACAGTGAAATTCTTTGCTTGCATACCCAATGTATACAAATAGCGGACACATACGGCACTGACGAAGTTACAAAGCACCCCGGAAACCTCCTTTTGTCCCCCCTTTCCCCACCCCACCACCCCTCTCCCCCCCCCCCCCACAGCGGTTTCCCCACGCCGGGTCCCCCATTGTCTTTCGTTCTCCCTCCCTCCCCATTGTCCATTGTTCTTCCCCCTCATCGACCTCAAGGAGGTAGATAGTAGTCCCACACCGCTCACTGGTTGTGGTGGGATGATTCCGTTCTGGATAACAGCCGGGAGGAAACTGTCCATCTAGTCAAATCAAGTCAAGTCAAGTCAATTTTATTTGTATAGCACATTTAAAAACAACCCACATTGACCAAAGTGCTGTACATCTGATTAGGTTCCAATGGAAAAAAAAATGAAACATACAGTAGCACGCAAACAGTTCACAGCGCCTCCTCAATGAGCCTCAAACGCTAGGGAGTAGAAATAGGTTTTGAGCCTGGACTTAAAGGAGTCGATGGAGGGGGCAGTTCTGATGGGGAGAGGGATGCTGTTCCACAGTCTAGGAGCTGAACCGCAAAAGCGCGGTCACCCCTGAGCTTAAGCCTAGACCGCGGGATAGTGAGTAGCCCCAAGTCGGCCGACCTGAGGGACCTGGAGTTAGAGAGGGGGGTTAGAAGATTTTTGATGTAGGGGGAGGGAGTGTCCATTTAGGGCTTTATACGTGAATCTATCAATCTAGAATCTATCAATTTCTCCAGCAACCTATCAATCACCTATCAATGTGAGCAGGGGTCTCAAATGTGATTGAAGTCAACATCTACTGCAGATAAACCAATCCATTGGAGCTGAGTTGATTGCCATTTCTGTGACTGCGCTCGGTTAAAACAGCTGCTGTGGAGTGGATTGTCAGAGGATTTTCAGGCACATTTTAGAGCTTGCATAGAACAGAATTTAACATGATTTTGAAACCCCTTCTCTATCACGGAAGGGGCAATGTAACTGCTATTTTCTACAATTTTAAAATGTGTGCTATTAATACAGCTTGGATCATGATTTAAAAAAACATGCAAGTATTTTATAGTAAGATTGAATATTAGGAAATAATATGTGTAGACTTGCTCCCCCAACTGTTTTATTCCTGGGAATCTTTCTGTCCGTCGCTCTCTCTCTCTCTCTCTCTCTCTCTTTTTGACCTGCCAGCTGGTTTATCTTTCTCAAATGAAAAAACTCAGCGTAAATAACTTTCTTTACGTGTGAGGCTTGCCCATCAATGTCAGGAAGAACCTGCAGAGGAATAGTTCCCATCTCTCTCTCTCTCTCCTCTCCCTCCCTCTCCCTCTCTTTCTCTCCCTCTCTCTCCCCCTCTCCATCTGTCCGTCTCCCTCTCCCCCTCTCCCTCTCTCTCTCTCTCTCTCTCTCTCTCTCTCTCTCTCTCTCTCTCTCTCTCTCTCTCTCTCCTCTCTCTCTCTCTCTCTCTCTCTCCTCTCTCTCCTCTCTCTCTCTCTCTCTCTCTCTCTCTCTCTCTCTCTCTCTCTTCTCTCTCTCTCTCTCTCTCTCCTCTCTCTCTCTCTCTCTCTCTCTCTCTCTCTCTCCTCTCTCTCTCTCTCTCTCTCTCTCTCTCTCTCTCCTTCTCTCTCTCTCCCTCTCTCTCTCTCTTTCTTTCAGTCTCTCACTCCCTATAACAGCCAAATGCTTTACGGAGCCAGATCCATGAGTGAGACGGAGATTACATGAGGAAGTGGTGGTCCTTTAGTGGAGTCCAGTGCAATGCAGAAGCCAGATGTAGTAGGGAGGACTTTAGTCCTTTTACTCTAGAGAACCATTCTGTGAGGAGTCAGAAGACCAATGCCCCTCATAACACTGACAAGCAACCAGTCAGCTTCCACCATTGCAATTATCATTTAATTCTCATTTGGTTAGAAAGAAATGAAGCAGGAACTCACTTCCCAGCAATGTAGATGGAAAGATTTCACAGCGAATTGTCAAAGGTGATCTGACCAAAGGGTACATTTTAAATGAAGAAATAAATTAAGAACTGGCCTATTTTGTGACATGTTCAACTCATTTCCTATCTCTACCGGGTAGATGTTCAATTAGCTTCGTCCCTCCAATGACCAGATCTAGCACAGCACAGTAGAGCAGCGGTAGAGTTGCTGCCTTACGGTGGCAGAGACTCAGGTTCAATCCTGACTTTGGTTGCTGTCTGTATGGAGTTTGTACTTTCTCCCTGTGATCATGTGGGTTTTCTCCAGATGCTCCAGTTTCCTCCCACACTCCAATGACGTACAGGTTTGTAGGTTAATTTGCTTCAGTAAAATTGTAAATTGTCCCTATTGTGTAGGGAACGCAAGTGTACGGGGAGATCGCTGGTCGGCGTGGACTCAGTGGGCAGAAGGGCCTGTTTCCGCGCTGTATCTCGAAAGCCTAAAATCTTAAGTCTAAAGTTTAATTAATCTCTTCCAATCCAGTATTCCAAAGTACAGTGGGGTGGCCCTTCAAACAAGGGAGGGATTTCACTCAGGGGGCCACATGAGTGGTAAGTGTGTTTTCTTTAAAGATGGGTCCAAACACTATTGAATGTGTAGACACCGAGGATGTGGGAAGTGTTTTTTGCAGTTTTTTAAAGTTTTGTATAGTTTTATTTAGTTTTTATTCTGAATAAAGCTTATTTTGGGGGAAAGAAAATGTGTAATCCAGAGGACCGCAGTCTAGGGTCCTTCCTCTGTTGAACACTGAGGCAGGGCCGTCTTAACGCATGGGCCTGATGGGCACTTGCCCGGGGCCCCATGAGCATAGGGGCCCCATGCTGATCTGTGTATGTTAAGTGACTTGCAATAAATAAATACTACTTTAAAAATGTAGGTTCAATAAGTGCTTTTTTCGCAACATTTTCCATCCCTAAGTGCTTTTCGCAACAATGTAGCACCCTAAGTCCATCACTAAGTGCTTTTCGGTAAGTGCTTTTCGCCGGCACGACAGGGGGGGGTTGGTAGGGAAAGGGGGGTGGGGGAGAGTAACGGTAGGGGCCCCAGCACACTGCTTTGCTCGGGGGCCCATAATGCTGTAAAAACGGCCCTGCACTGAGGGGCAGGGTCAGGTGGGGACACCCTTCAGACAAGGGAAGGGATGTCACGCCAGGGAGCCACGTGAGTGGCAAGCGTGTTTTATGTAAACACAGGTGCGGACACCTGTGTGTGTGGCACTATTGAATGTACCGACACTGAGAATGTCTGAAGGGTTTTGTGCACGGTTTTTATTTTGTAAATGTTTTTTAATCTTAATACAGTTTTAGTTTCGAAATTTAAAGTAAAAATACACTAAGCCACCCTCCACCTCCATATTTATTAGGTGTGCCTTAAATATACCCCCATTGACTTTAATCACCCTGCTACTCATGACCATGCCTTTAGATGTCAAGGTGTTAGATGTTGGGACCTCTTCCCACTACCCCATCTCTGGGAACAAGGGGGGACTCGGTGGGGGGGGGGGGGGGGAGACTAAGGGGGATCTGGCATGGGGGGGGGGGGAGACTGAGAACTAAGGGAGATCTGGCATGGGAGGAAGGGGGGAGAGTGAGAACTAATGGAGATCTGGCATGGGGGGGAGACTGAGAACTAAGGGGGATCTGGCATGGGGGGAGGGAGACTGAGAACTAAGGGAGATCTGGCATGGGAGGAAGGGGGGAGAGTGAGAACTAAGGGAGATCTGGCATGGGGGGGAGACTGAGAACTAAGGGAGATCTGGCATGGGGGGGCGGGCCCGCCGAGAACAAATGGGGACCTGGCATGGGGAGGGGGGGGGCAGGCGCTGAGAACTAAGGGGGACCCATCGTAGGGGGGGCCGCCAAAAACAATGGGGAACCAGGCATGGGGGGTGGAAGGGAGGTGCTGAGAACTAAGGGGGACCCAGCGTAGGGTGGGGGGGAGGGGGCTGCTGAGAACTAATGAGGACCCGAGGAGGTGGGGGGGGGGGGGAGGTTTACAAAGAGGGAATGAGTGCTTTTTGTAACTGTGTCGGCACTTTTGTGCTGACTCTTTTGCGTACTTTGTACGCAAAAACAAAACGTGTTCACCGTACCTATATGCAAGTGACAACAGGGTATCATCATCACCATCAAATCTGCCCGCTTGATCAAGATTTTGGACGTCTAACCTAACCGCGTGTGACACGGTAGCAGATTTTGTTTGATAATACTCATGTGCAACAGTTTGAGATCTCGTAAAGGCAAAAGGTAAATAGCATTTGTCACTGTGGAACCGACCGCCGATTGGCAATCAGTTGTTTGAGTAATGTTAGACGCACGCTCATTTCCCGACCTAAAATGTTATTGTTTGCTCGTCTTGTAAAACATAACATGGAGTTTGGAAGGAGTTTGTACGTTCTCCCCGTGACCTGCGTGGGTTTACTCCGAGATCTTCGGTTTCCTCCCACACTCCAAAGACGTACAGGTATGTAGGTTAATTGGCTGGGTAAATGTAAAAATTGTCCCTAGTGGGTGTAGGATAGTGTTAATGTACGGGGATCGCTGGGCGGCACGGACTTGGAGGGCCGAAAAGGCCTGTTTCCGGCTGTATGTATATGATATGATATGATATGATATGGGTTATCAATATACTCTTAATCCCATTACACTTTTGAAGCATAACATTTTCATCATTCATGCAAGCTTTTATTCCACAGTGGGCTTCCTGCAGTTGCGTTTTATGTAGTTAGTCTGCAATCTAGACCTCTGAAACCAGGGAACATTTCTCTTTGATTGCTAAATAGGTGTGAAGGCACAGATCCTCAATTGTACACTGTCTCTGGCATTCGGTTCCAATGAGGTTAACGCAGCTGAATGTGTGGGTACAAGCAAAGGGTGAAACATGTGAGCTTAGCATTAGTGTCCAAGAAGAATTTCACTTTGTCACTTACAGAACCATAAATATTTTTCTTTCATTTTATGCGGAACATTGGTCATTGGTGGAATTCCGAGATAGCTCTCTGACTTGCCCCAGCAAAGTTACCTGGCCATTTCATCGGGATGTTACCTGGGCTTGTGCTTTTGAATTATAGGGAGAGGGATATATGGGACTAGCTTAGAAGGGCCAGCATGGATGAGTTGGGCTGAAGGTCCTGTGTCTGTGCTGTATGACTCTATGACTCATAAAGGATGGACAGGCTGGGACACTTTTCAGTAGGAAGCTGAGGGGTGACCTTGTTGAGGTGTCCAAAATCATGAGGGACATGGATAAAATGAATGCTCACGGTACTTTTTTTTCGAAAAGCAGAGGCTGAAGGTGAGAGGGGAGAGATTTAAGAGGGAACTCAGGGACAACCTTTCACTCAGAGGGTAGTCATTATCTGGAATGAACTCCAGAGGAAGCAGTAGAACTGGATGGAATTCTTACTTTTAAAGGACATTTGGACAGATATATGGATAGGATGGGTTTAAAGGAAGACGGGCCAAATGCAGGCAAATGGGACGAGTTTAGTATGCCAACTTGGTCGGCACGGACCAGGTCGGCTGTGGGGCCTGCTTCCTGGCTGCAACGTTCAATGACTCTATGATGAAGTCCTAACCTGAGTCTGAGATGGAGGGACAATTTTCCATTTTCCACATCAGCTGCCTCTGGAGATTGGCACTTTGTGGCAAATTAATGTTGTTGTTTCTGAATTACGACCAGATTTGTGCTCGAGGTAATGCCCGACGCGAAACAGATTGAGATTGTCCAAACTCATTTCACCTTGGTGATAGCTTGTTTCAACATGTCCAGCAAGTTAATGGCGACCAAAGAATTATTTACTCTCATTGTCGAATATCGTTAACGTGAGCTTTATCCCTTGGTGCGCTATTTTCTGGACATGCTGTAGATGGCATTTCCTGCTTTGTAATCTGAAGGTAACCTAACCTAATTGACTTGCTGGGAAATGAACACATACAGATTTGCTAAGCATCTCCCAACCACTGAACTTCTATGTCTATTCCTTTCCGTCGATGGAAAGTAACACCAGTAGGTAGCACTGATTGACCATGCTTGACTAAGTTCAAACTTTGCTTCGATTTATTAATCCAAACGAGGGACTTGAGATCTATAAGGCAAACAGATCAGCTGCATTAATTTAATGGATTTTTGAAATATTGAACCTTTCTGTGCACACAGTAGGCACAGTTAAAATGTGGTAGACTTGTGACCCGATACACGTTAAGTGTAGCTTGGTCACCTGGCAAGTCCCCATAGAAGATGAGAGGGTTTGGTTAAGTTGCAAGCATTGGAACAAATAGTGATACCTGAAGCTACAGATGCTGGAACCGTGGGCAGGAAACAAAGTGCTGGAGGAACCCAACAAGCCAGCCATCTTCTGTGGCCGAATTAATAGTGCAGGAAGGAACTGCTGATGCTGGTTTACCCTGAAGATAAAACACAAAATACTGGAGTAACTCAACGGGTCAGGCAGCATCTCTGGAGAAAAGGCATAGGTGACGTTTTGGGTCGAGATTTGAAGAAGGGCCTCAACCCAAAACGTCACCTGTTCCTTTTCTCCAGAGATGCTGCCTGACCCGCTGAGTTACTCCAGCATTTTTTCGGTGTCTTCTATCTTCGAGGAATTGATAGGTTTGATGGTTTATAATTAGAATGGAGAATGTTGGGGGCTGCAAAATAAGAAATTTCTCCCAAATGATACACAAAATATGAATTTTGGCTGTCTCTGATCTCCAGGACACTGCTAATGATGAACCAGCTTTCTCGGCCTGGCCTGCCTTGATGTAGCTTCCACTGATAGCTGGGGTTGTACTTAAACCCAACGGACCATGATCCTAAAGAATATAGACACGGATAGACACAAATTGCTGGAGTAACTCAGCGGGACAGGCAGCATCTCTGGAGAGAATAGGTGACGTATCGGGTCAAGACCCTTCTTCAGACAGAGAGTCAGGGGAGATGGAGACTAGAGATACATGGAAGGGTAAGGCATGAAATTGACAGATTAAAGCAGACGATGATCAAGGAAATGTAGACTAGATCATTTATTTCACAAAATGCTGGAGTAACTCAGAAGGGCAGGCAGCATCTCAGGAGAGAAGGAATGGGTGACGTTTCGGGTCGACTGAAGAAGGGTCTTGACCCAAAACGTCACCCATTCCTTCTCTCCCGAGATGCTGCCTGACCTGCTGAGTCACTCCAGCATTTTGTGAAATAAATACCTTCGATTTGTACCAGCATCTGCAGTTATTTTCTTAGACTAGATCATTGTTAACTACTCTGTCTGAAGAAGGGTCTCGGCCCGAAACGTCGCCCATTCTTCTCCAGAATTGCTGCCTGCACTGGTGAGTTACTCCAGCATGTTGTGCTTATCTTTGGTGTAAATCGGCATCTGCAGTTCCTTCCTACACGTCCTCAAGAATATGGTGGGTCTACCTGGCTGATTGTGCTGTGCAGCAGAAGGCTAGACCATGCTCAGTCATTCATCTGTGTGATTGTTTAGAAGTGGATTGCTCTGCTACAGGGAGTAACTGCAGATTCCATATTGAACCATCATAAACTCGAGCTCTGTGCAACAGCAACAAACACTTCAATGTGCAATTAGTCTATCAACCGAGGAAAATCCCAGCTGTTTCTTCATACTTGGTTTTCCAGCAGAAGAATGGTGCCTTCTCCGTGAGGCAGCGACTACTGTTGCAAGGTAACTATGCACCTACCACAACCTCAGGACAACCCGCCACTTCTTAAATATCTGGTATCGGAAACAAGGGTAGTCAGTGCAGGATTCCACAGGCAACAATGTTGTATGGCACCAGATTGTTTTAATGCCTTTGGTTGAGAGATCAAGTCTGCTCCAGGACATTGAGCAAAGCTTTTAAAACAAAAAATCCCTCTTCATCTTCTCTTAAACCCATGTGTTGAAGAGCTACTGAATGGACAAATCATATCATATCATATATATACAGCCGGAAACAGGCCTTTTTCGGCCCTCCAAGTCCGTGCCGCCCAGTGATCCCCGCACATTAACACTATCCTACACCCACTAGGGACAATTTTTACATTTACCCAGCCAATTAACCTACATACCTGTACGTCTTTGGAGTGTGGGAGGAAACCGAAGATCTCGGAGAAAACCCACGCAGGTCACGGGGAGAACGTACAAACTCCTTACAGTGCAGCACCCGTAGTCAGGATCGAACCTGAGTCTCCGGCGCTGCATTCGCTGTAAAGCAGCAACTCTACCGCTGCGCTACCGTGCGGCCTGTGTTGGAAGTAATCCTCCACCAACATCTCGTCAATACATCAATATATTAATAACTGGTTCTCCCCCACTGTTATCAGGCTGCTGAAGGGTCATAGGGTCATGGAGTGCCCTTCCATAAGCTAGGATGTAGTCTTGATCTTCCAACCTACCTCACTGTGGACCTTGGGTGAAGGGGGAAAGATTTAACAGAAATCTGAGGGGTAATTTTTTTCACACATAGAAGGGTTGGTGTATGGAACGAGCTGCCAGGGGAGGTAGTTGAGGCAGGGACTGTCGCAACGTTTAAGACACAATTATATTTAAAAGGACAGGTTTAGAGGGATATGGGCCAAATGCAGGCAGGTGGAACAAGTGTAGATGTGACATGTTGGTCGGTGTGGGCAAATTGGGCCAGAGGGCCTGTTTCCACACGATGGGACTCTATGACTCTATGACTATGACTTCCCTGTGGAACTTAATGGTTCAATGGTGCTTTATTGCCATGTATGCACAGCACAGTGAATGTCTTGTGCACAACCACAAATGCACAGTCGTCATAGTTGGATGCCGTTTACAAATAAAAATAAAAATAAACGGTCCAAAGTCCACATGTTGGAAGTACTGGAGCTCCCTTGATCCAGGGAAGTCCCAGGTTGCTACACAGGACCTTTTCTCTTGTAACTGTAACATTACCATGCTGTAACACTATAGTCTCCACCTGCTGTACCTGTGTATGGATTGATTATACTCAGGTACAGTATGATTTGATTTGACCGGATAGCAGGAAGATAAAGTTTTTTTACTGTACCTCGGTGGACATGACAGTAATAAACCAACACTAGCCCATGCTGAAGATAAGAAAATAAACCATAAAGGCAGGGGTAAAATAGAGAGCCCGGAATCCTGGTCTACCCTTCGATGTCAAAGTTGATCTCCAGGCATTGATCAGATACTTGCCCGACCTTCAGATCAACATCAGGGCACAACCACTCTACCCGGACCTTATTCGACAAGCAAGCAACTGTTGACAGTGAAAATTCCCCATAAACTCAGAAAGTATTGGAAACACTCAGCAGGTCAGGCAGCATCTGTGGAGAAAGAAACCGGGCGAGCCTTTGATGTCAAGGACCATTCATCAGAAACCAAGCAAAACTCAATAAATCACTGAAGTTCTGATGAAGGATCGTTGACCTAAGACATGAAGTGTGTAAGAAGGAACTGCAGATGGAGTTGGAAGATAGACACAAATGCTGGAGGGTCTCAACTCGAGACGTCGCCTATTCCTTTTCTCCAGAGATGCTGCCTGACCCACTGAGTTGCACCATCATTTTGTGTCTACCTTCGACCTGAAACATGAAGTTCGTTTCTCTCTCCACATTTCCACAGTTGCTGCCTGACATGCTCGGTTCTTCCTGCACTTTCTGCTTTGATTTGAGAACAGTGCTAGCTCTCCAATCCTGAGTCTATCACTGCACAACTAGCTAGGTCACTCAGACTGTACATTGTGGTTGGACAATTCAGCTTCAGTATACTCTTCTCAATGTAGCTTGCATCTAATATTGCAATACAGCAAGTATGACTTTACTGATTGTGCGCCTCCTTGCACCTTCCACTCAGCTAACAATGAACCATAGATAGACACAGAAAGCTGGAGCGACTCAGCGGGACACTGAGTGACGTTTCGGATCCAGACCCTTCCTCAGACTGGTCAGTAACAATGAACCATTCTACATTTCCTTGATCAGCATCTGCTTTGGTCTATCCTTTTCACACCTTACCCTTCCATATCTCTAGAATCCCTTTCCATTGTCTCTCAGTCTGAAGAAGGGTTTTGACCCGAAACGTCACCCATTCCTTCTCTCCAGAGGTGCTGCCAGTCCCGCTGAGTTACCCCAGCATTTTGTGTCTTTCTTGATTATTGTAAGGGTATTGGACTATTTGCTTCGAGTGTGTAGGGCAAAACCAGTGGGCATGCACTTCACACCAGGTTCCTTGTAGAAACCTGTTGATGGATATTTTGTCCAGATATCTCCAGTAGAAACTGACCGGGAGAAGTTGCCTTCAGCATAAACAAAATATCATGGATTTGTGCAAAACACAAAGTACCGGAGAAACTCGGCGTGTCGGGCAGCATCTGTTGGGGGGTAAATGGAGAGACCCGAAACATCACCCATTCCTTCTCTCCAGAGATGCTGTCAGTTCCGCTGAGTTACTCCAACATTTTGTGTCTGTCTTCTTCAGACTTTTGGATTTGCCTCTCAAATTCCATTGAGTCCCCCCCCCCCCCCACCCCCACGGTGAACGACCAATGTTTAAAATATATATAGTCACTGTTACAAAGTTGGGAAGCTTTTATATGCACACAGCAAGATCGAAGAGGCCAGAGTCTTGTGGTGGGGGTCAGTGTCTTTAGCCAGAATGTGTCAGGGGATATCTCATCTCCAATGCAAAATCACTCAGAATAAACACCAGGGGCTGGGGTGGGACACAAAAAGCTGGAGAAACCGAGCAGCATCTCTGGAGAAAAGGAATAGGTGACGTTTTCAGGTTGAGACCCTTCTTTGGACTGGGGGAGAGGAGGGGAGAGGGGGTGTGCATTTGCTGTAACCTTGCAGTTGTAGTCTGAGGAATGGTCTCGACCCCTCTCTCATTCAAGAGAGAGCTAGATAGAGCTCTTAAGGATAGTGGAGTCAGGGGGTATGGGGAGAAGGCAGGAACGGGGTACTGATTGAGAATGATCAGCCATGATCACATTGAATGGCGGTGCTGTCTCGAAGGGCCGAATGGCCTCCTCCTGCACCTATTGTCCATTGAAAACGTCTCCCACCGCTTCCCTCCTGAGCCTTTAGTGCCTGTCCCACGGAGTTACTCCGGCTTGATGCGTCTACGTTGAGTTGTCTCCCTTGCTCCCCGTTCCCATTCAATAGACAATAGGTGCAGGAGTAGGCCATTCGGCCCTTCGAGCTAGCACCTCCCATTCAATGTGATCATGGCTGATCATTTTCAATCAGTACCCCGTCCCTGCCTTCTCCCCGTACCCCCCTGACTCCGCTATCCTTAAGAGCTCTGTCCAGCTCTTCCATTCCGTCCCGTCCCGTTCCAGTCCGTGAAAGTAGCATCTGATTAGCATCTTATTAGCATAGGATTAGCATCCGATTAGCATCTGATTAGGCGGTGGAGGTGGGGCAGCGGCGGCGGCGGCGGGCGCTAGTGAGTTGCGCTGGGCTGGGCTGGGCTGGGTTAACGCTGGGCTGGGCTAGCGTTGGGCTGGGTTAGCGCGGCTCGGAGCGGCGCGGCACGGCACGGCACGGCACACGGTCTGACTGACTGACTGACTGACTGACTGAGTGAGTGGCGGGCAGGGCAGCAGGCAGCAGGCAGCAGGCAGGTGGAATCTGCAACATGGCGATGCTGGGCGCTGCTGTGGCTGCCGGAGCTTCTTCCTACCATCTCCTCGCCCTCGCCGTCTGGGCACTCTTCATCGCTCAAGGTAAGAGGGGATCGTGGAGGGAGGGGGGTGGGAGAGAGAGTCTTACTGCGGAGTGGAGAGAGAGGGGGAGAGAGAGGGGGAGAGAGGGGGGGGAGAGAGGGGGAGAGAGAGGGGGGAGAGAGGGGGAAGAGAGAGAAAGAGAGAGGGGAGAGAAAAAGAGAGAAGAGAGAAGGGGAGAGAGAGAAAAGAGAGAGAGAGGGAGAGGGGAGAGAGGACTGAGAGAGAGGATAGAGAGAGAAGAGAATGAGGAGAGATGGAGAAGAAGTGATAGAGGGAAAGGGAGAAGGGATAGAGAGAGAGTGAAGAGAGAGGAATGGGGCATGGAGAGGAAGAGGGGATAGAGAGCAAGGGAGAAGGGGGGGGGGGAGAGAGAGAGAGAGAGAGAGAGAGAGAGAGAGAGAGAGAGAGAGAGGTGGGGGAGATAGAGAGAGAGAGAGAGAGAAGGGGAGAGAGAGTGAGTAAAGGGGGTAGGAGAGAGAGAGAGAGAGAAGGGGGTAGGAGAGAGATAGAGAGAGAGCGGGGGAGAGGGGGGGATGTGTTGGGGAGAGTGCCCGAGCCCAGCGCTGGGAAACCCCGGGCAAAGTTGCGGCGGCGCCGGCAGAGGCCACCGTGCCCGCTCTGGTCTCCCGGAGATCGGCTCCCCGCTGCCGGCTGCGAGGAGCAGACGTGCCCGGCCCGGTGGGGCAGTGGGAGGGGAGGGGGGAGAGTCGCGCTGAGCCCATCCCCGGCTGGATGCGGGAGCGGGGAAAAGTTGCGAGAGAGAGAGAGAGAGACCTTGTTATTTAATGACACTTTGATGTATTTCCCCCCCCTCCCTCTGCCGGGAGACGGGGGCCGCGCTGTTTGCCGCTGACCCTCGGCTTGCTGGGGATGGGGTGGGTGGGGGGCTCGGGTGGCGATGAATCCCCCCACCCACCACCCCCCGAGCGGGAGGGAGAGCGGCGGCAACGCCCGGGTCGGCGGTGTGTGGATCGGTGTGGCTCCTGGGGCTGTTGCTGGAGCTGTCAGAGGACCCCCCTCACCATCCCCCCCCCCTCACCACTCCCCCCCCCCCCCCCCCCCCCTCACCACTCCCCCCCTCCTCTCCTCACCCCCACTCCCCCTCCTTACCCCCCTCCCACCCTTCCCCACTCGTCCTACTGCCCTCCCTAATACCTCCCGGGGTCTGTGCCTACAATCTGTTGCTGGAGCTATCAGAGGAACCCCCCTCCTCTCCTCACCCCCCCCCCCCTCACACCCCATTCCCCACTCGTCCTGCGCCCTCCCTAATACCCCCTTCCCCCCTCATGCAGTCCCTCCATCCCCCCACCCATCCTGCTCCCCTCCCCGCATGTCCCTATCCTTCCCTCCCGCTCCCACCCACCATCTCCCCTCCATCCCTCAAACCTCTCCTCTCAATCCCCGGCCCACTCCCTCCCTCCATCCCTCACCCCTCCCTCCCTCCCTCATATTCCCTCTTACCCCTAACTCCTCACTCCCTCCCTCCCCACAAATCCCACCTCCTGCCCCTCCACGCACCCCCCCCCCCCTCCCCCCACTCACACACCCCACACACTCTGCCACCCTGCCTGCCACCCCCAAGCCATCCTCCCTCCACTACTCTGCCCTTCCCCTCGGTCTCCCCCCCCCCACCACCACCCCCCATGCCCCCCCCCCCCCATAGCCCGGCTCGCTGCGCTGCGCGACCGGTAACCGCAGCCGGGCCATGAGCGGCCTCTCCCCGGGCCGTGTCACCGCGTGTGTCAGTGTGTCCGCGGGCATCTGAGCGCTGGATGTCGGCGGTCACTGGACCCCCCCCTCCCTCCCTCCCTCCCCCGGGCTGACCCCGCACTCCGGCCCGGCCTGGGTCAGCGCCTGGCTCTGGAGGCTGATGGGCATCCTGGGATACAGGGCTGACCCCCCGCCCCGGTTAGGGTGATCTCTCCCTCCCCAACCCCACGTCCTCTGGTCCTGATGGGGAGGGTGGAGGGGGGGGTCCGGTAACACAGCGCGCCTCAGTCAGCGCCCGGCCTTTCCCCTTCAACATCATTCATTTTCCCAGTTACTCCGGGCATTGTTTGCAAGTTATTTTGTTACATGAGCTGGTTGCGTTGGGAATGGGGGGGGTTTGGTCAGGGCCCGGCCGAGGCAGCGCACTGGCAATCTCTCACTTCCCCCTCCCCCCTCCTTTCCCCCTCCCCTCCTTTCCCCCTTCCTTCCTCTCTCTCTCCCCCTTCCTTCCTCCTCCCCTCCTCTCCCCCCCTCTCCTCTCCCCCTTTCTCTCTCCCCTTCCCCCCCTCCTTCTACCCCCCTCCGCTCTCCTCCCGCGGACGCTGTGTGAACCAGAGACCAGCAGAGAGTGACGGGGAACAAAAGGCTTTATTCACTTGCCTCCCCCGACACACACACACACACACACACACACACTCTCTCTCTCTCTCTCTCTCTACCTCTGCGATAATGCAAAACACAAGCTCGCTGTGTTCTGCGGGACCTCTCGTCTCCAATGCAGTTCACATTTCCCGGGCGATGCGTTTTAATAGAGAGAGAGAAAAAAACTGCATTTTACTAACAGGTTGACGATATCTGTTACTTTCATGTCCTCTCCCACCAACCCCCTCCTTCCCTCCCTCCCCACCCATTCCCCTCCCCCCATCCCACCCCATCCCCCTCCCCACCCCCCATCCCACTCCCCTTCCCATCCCCCACCCCACCCCCTCTGCCCACGCTGTTGTTACTGGGCCATGTCGGCTGTCTTTAAGCCTTGGTGCCAGGATTGTATCGCACGTGTTATCTTTCCAGCAGAATGAGCCGTTTCAGTCGAGTTTTCTCTGCTGAATTTAATCAGATGTGTGTAGGATTGCCTTGGCTGGTTTAACGTCTGTGATCCCTTTCAGAGTATTGGAGAGTGTGGGGGGGGGGACCTGATAAACTGTTATTCTACGATTAAAAATAACCCGAGTGATGTGCATTTTGGCAGCGTCGGCTGCAGTGATTTCTTTTGTTGATTCCTGGAACATGCATGGCCATCTGATGTAAAGTTCATTGCACTGAATTACAGCGACTATAAATGCCGATATAAAACGTTGGTTTTGTGGTCTGTGACTGACTTTCTGTGGGGGTTTCCATGCCTGTGTGCGTTGGTTGTATTCACAGGGCTTGCAACTATCAGGGTTGCCACAAGTTCGTTTCCTACAACCCTCAAGATATGTTTTGACATTAACTTCATCTCTCACCTCCCGTGTTCATCTTGGAAGCGTGTCTGTGCTGTGTTGGGTGAAATATTTTTCTAAGGGTGGTGTGTGGGCTATGAGACCAGGCGCCACATGAAACAGAACTCGAAACCCACCCCATCTGGAGTTGATAACGTCTCAAACGTTTCCCATTCCCTGCGACCATTTTATTGACACGGTCCGGCGGGCTGAAATTCACTTAATTATTGTTTGCATTTTTCATTGAAAAGTTGGAGGCTATTTGCAGTCCGCTGCAGAAATTGCAAATGGGCCGATTATCACGTTGCCTTGAATCTGCTGGTTCGTGGAATTTGGAACTTTTGAAATCTCCAGGCGCAAGGAAGACGTGGACGCTGCGATTCTTTGTAGCTCCCCTCCAATGCCTTGTAATCACGGCTTGGAGCATGCCAATGTTTCTTGGAATGTAAGGTCAGACCTTCAGCGTAGGCCACGCGTCTCACTTTGAACTATTCTACTTTTTAATGGTGTGTACAATATTGATTATTTTCTTTCCTCTATCAGTCTGTCGGTACTGGTAGCTAGTCAGGTTCCACGAAGCTCCAGTGAGACTAGAGTAAACAGTGATAATGTGGTGCGTGTGTGGGTAGGGTGGGGGTATTAATGCAGATAGCTGCACTTGCTTCTAGGAATCTAAAATGTTCCTAAATTCTGAATGTCAGTGGAACGTTTTGAGGCCAGAAACCCTTTTTAAAAAATGTTTAAATCCATCCGCCGGCCTCTATTTATCTTGCTTTTGCATAATTAATCCTTAATTCAGACAGGGATTGAAAAAGCGATAAATGCAGACCATGTTCTCTCCTAGTGGAGGAAGCATTTTTGCGCATCCACTGACGATGCTGGGACAATTTAAAGTACCTTACTGCATCTAACACTTTTACAATTGACAAATTTTAATGATTATGTTAACATAAAGCCCGCTTTCCCCTTAGTTAGTTTTTTTCCTCGTCCGAAACCAAGTCTCTGCGTCCATCTCTATGTGGTGGAGTAGCCCTGTTTCCCTGCGTGTCATACATACATACATACATACATACATACATACATACATACATACATACATACATACATACATACATACATACATACATACATACATACATACATACATACATACATACATACACACACACACACACATACACACATACATACATACATACATACATACATACATACATACATACATACATACATACATACATACATACATACATACATACATACATGTGCCTTGACTCGTGTCCGTGGCCGATGCCGGTGGTGCATGAAGTGAACCCTCTCTGGCCACGGATGGACAAGTCGCTTCTCCACTCATTACAATACAATGGTTGACATGGCAGTTTGGAAGCCACTTCCCCTTGAGGTGACGCTGGGGGGAGGACACGTTAGATACAAAATGCTGGAGTTACTCAGCGGGACAGGCAGCATCTCTGGAGAGAGAGAATGGGAGACGTTTCAGGGTCCAGATCCTTATCGACCAGAAACGTCACGCATCCCTCCTCTCCAGAGGTGCTGCCTGCCCCGCTGAGTTACTCCAGCATTTTGTGTCTATCTTCGGTTTACACCGGCATCTGCAGTTCCTCCCTACATACACGTTGAGGAGGACAACATGTACTCGGCTTCCAATTCCCTGCAAAGTCAAAGATGGCAAGACAAGAGAGGGAAGAGGTCAGACCAGACTCTGGACCTGGCCGTCTTGCTCCATCTCCTGAGATGCTGCCTGACCTGCCGAGTTACTCCAGCATTTTGTGAATAAATACCTTCGATTTGTACCAGCATCTGCAGTTATCTTCTTATACACATTATATTGCCCCAGGACACGCCGTGTAATTGTGGCGTTTGATGGATCGTGGACATTAAGTGGGGCATCTACCCAGAGTCTTGGCTCCTTCTGGCGTCTCAGCCCAGGGTCGCCGTGGTGTGTCCAGCCCTGGAAGGGCATTGACAGCCCACAGGGAGTGTAAACCCGAGGTATTTTGAACAGGAGCCATAATGTTCCACGTCTTGTACTGCAGAGGTAGTCGTTTGATTTTGTTTTTTGTGTGGAAGTGAAGCTCTCTGCTCTCTCGCGTCTCCGTTTCCATTGGCGATCGCGGTGGCCGATAAAGTACTAGATGAATCATGGTGATGAGAAACGCAGTGTAAATCTGACACATGGAGACCCGCGGCACAATATAGACCTGGGGAGGGGAGGGGAGGGGAGGGGGTGTAAGCGAGGAGGGGGCTCTCTAATGAACTCTGAAGGCTCGCTGTACAAGTAAGTGGTCAGCGTTTCAGATGCCGCCTGACCCGCTGAGTTACTCCAGCATTTTCTGTTGAAGCCAGGCGTTCCCTGCACAGAGCGTTCGGCGTTGTCAGTGTGGCACCGCTGGACGGATACAAAAGCCGGCTTGTAAACGCGCAGTCATCTCATTCATCCTTCTGTGCAATCAATTCGCGGCCACAGCCTGTTGCTAACTCGGTGCATTCTTCAGACACAATCTCTCTTTAATGTGTGACAAAAAAACAAAAACCCCAGATAGAGCACTTGCATTTATTTTCTGCAATCGGAAACGAGGAGCGCCCCTCTTAATTTACCAAGCCAGGGTTAACCCTGAGACCTCACTGCAAGCTTTGGTGTACACCAGCCAGCCTGCCTTTTGATTTTGCACCACTCCCCCTGCTTGTTGTTCTGCACTGCCGGAGAGACACTCGGCTCTTACTGTCTGATCAAATCATGCTCAAAATATTCTGCCTGTTTATAACCCAGCCGGGATTTCTTCCACACTGAATATACACTGTACAGCTTTACAGAAAAAGCCAAACGTTCTGTGCATGTCCTTTGTTTGATCAACAGCAGACCAAACATTGCAGAAGCTGAGGGATTTTGGAACTGCTCGATTTTTATTTTTATTTTTATTTTTAAAAGCTGAAGTTGGTTGGTGCTGTATTGAAAGTATAAGAAAATAACTGCAGATGCTGGTACAAATCGAAGGTGTTTATTCACAAAATGCTGGAGTAACTCAGCAGGTCAGGCAGCATCTCAGGAGAGAAGGAATGGGTGACGTTTCAGGTCGAGACCCTTCTTCAGATTGATGCTGTATTGACAATCCGTTGCAGGGAATATGCCAGCAATCTCACTTTGCTGTACATGCACCACTCCCTGTATTACCAGGCTGTTCTCAACAGGATAAACAAACCCCAGCCCGGCTTTATTGGACTGCTTACTTCAATCTGAATTGAGTTGCTACAGATAAAGTGACTGAGAATACTTTAGGCCGGATTGTCCGCATAGCTCCGTCACTTCACATCAGCGTGATGGATGTTCTTGATTTTGAGACTGGTGTGTAACGCCTTATCGAGGTGGATGGCAGATGAGGCCAAAAATAGGCTGAGCGCAGTGGCATTCTCGCCTGATTAACTGCAGCCTTCCAATTAAGTTGGCATTTGATTCTGTGTCTCATCAATTCGTTTTGTTGGTCAACTATCGATATATTGATGTTGAATTAAATATGATGCACATTTTGACTAATTCTTTGCCAATTTGCTGACTAAAAGATGAGAGAATTTTTCCTGTTAAATTGTCCTTTACCACACTGCTTTGGTTTGGCCATTTCCCTTCTGCACCGAGGGGCCATGGTTTTAGGCATGCAGTATTCCACTGTGGCATTATTTGGGGGGCAGACTGATAAACGGAAGCTCTGTCTACCTGTTGCAATCGCTGCTGTTCTGTTCACTAAGAGTTTTGACCAAACTACCACTCATGATGTTCGCTATAATCTAACAGGGAATGAAAGGTACTGTCATTAGCCAGTCAAGCATCTGACTCCAGACCCTAGCTCTGTGTCGGCTGGTCTCCAAAATGTATTGGTATTGGGTTATTCCCCGCCATGTCTACCGAGATGTAGTAACAAAAGTCTTGTGTGCTAGCCAATCAAATTATACAATCATACCGTACACAAATATGACAGGTAGAGTAAAAGAGAAAAATAACTGCAGAATATAATGTTGCAGCTTTATAGTGTAACAGTAGCGGAGAAAAAAAAGCAAGAAGGGCAAATGAAGTAGGTTGGAAGATCGGGTCCACATCCTATCATACGGGAAGACCTGTCAGTAGTCCTGGATGGCCAATAGGTCCCAACCGCAACTGTGTTTGGGGACAATTAGTTGCTCATTTTGTTGGCTTTGCTGGAGTCTCGCACGATGCAGTGAATTATCCTCAGTAAAGCACGTGTGGGTTTCTCCGGGCCCTTCAGTCCGATTGGAGTATGGGGGAGAAAGCTTGAAAAGAGAGGTGGTGGGGCGGGACAAAGCCTGGCAAGTGATAGGTGGGTAACAGGGTGAAAAAAACAGAAGAGCACCAGGAATCACCACGGTCGGAGCAGAGAGGCAAACTTATTCACAAAGCAGGCATACCTTGAGGAGATTGATACTGCCCTCCTGCTCTTTGCCCATGTTCTAACTCAGCCTCCATCTGTCACTTGGTCAGCCAGCATCTCTGGAGAAAAGGAATTGGTGACTTTTTGGGACTAGGCCTTTCTTCAGCAATTACTCCAGCATTTGTCTCTATCTCCAGCATCTGCAGTTCCTTCCTCCACCTGTCACTTGCCAGGCTTAGCTCTACCCCACCTCTTCCTTTTCCAACTTCTTCTTCCTCTTCCGTGTCCATCATCCATGTTTCAAATGTTACATCACTGTCATCGTCCGTCTTACTCCCCGATACTCCCAACCAGTCTGAAGAAGGGCCTTAATTTGAAACATCACCTGTGCATTGCCCTCCACAGATCCTGCCTGACCCGCTGAGTTCTTCCAGCGTTTTGCTTTTAACAATAATGAGTGAGAGGCCCTTATTAGCCAAGACAGCAGGGGGACTCTCGTTATGGCAATGTTATCATAGAATGTTGAGCACAGATTTCAGAGATGAACTCTGATTTCAGTTTGGGGACTTGATGCAAGAGAGTACAAGTCATTACTTATATTGAAACTTATATTTAACCTCCCATCAAATGTCAGCAATGAGTTTTGGTATATTTGGGAATGTGTACCAATGACATGCCATTAGGCTACAAATTTAAAATCAATCAGAACTTTTATCTATATTTGATAATATCATAACTTTTTTTGCTTAAATTGGTTGTTACATTAATAAGCTGTGACTAATGTGATTTTAAGTAATGAAGTGGTTTATTACTTTCTTTTATTCTCCATTCACTCAAGCGCAGAACGTATAAGTGGAATTTTATTTTTGAAATCATTGAGTTTTGCGTGGTATGTCTTAACTTTTTGGGTGCTTGGAAATCTTGCTCCCTGGATGATTAGAATAATTCCCTGGGGAATTAGTTTGCCGGCTTGCATTCTGTAGCACGTGACGTATTCTTCAAACGAGTCTAGAGTATTTATCCTATGTACCGGCAATGGGACAATGAAACTCTGCCTTGCTGCAGCTTAACACGTCCGCAAAAGCAATAACATGCCGATAGATATACAACGATCAGTAATACTAGATCTGAATACTGGGCCTGAAGAAGGGTCTTGACCCGAAACGTCACCCATTCCTTCCCTACTGAGATGCTGCCTGACCCGCTGAGTTACTCCAGCAGTTTGTGATACCTTTGAGTGACACTAGATCAATAATCAGTAATACTAGGTAACATTGTTAGGGGAATTCCAAAGCACTTCACTGTCAATAAGGTGAAAGTGATGTTATTAAAAAAAATTCACTTAGCAAGCTCCCACTGGACAATACGGAAACAAGGCCTTCGGGCCTCCTTGTCCGTGCCGACCGAATATTGGCATGCTGGGTTTCTCCCATTTACCTGCATTGGGGCCATATCTCTAAACCTTTCCTCTCTGTGACTATCCATGCATCTGTCAACATGATGAAAAGGAGCATTTAATCTATTGGGCTATGTCATACGAATGGTAAATATTAGCTGGTTAACATCCCTGCACTTTAAGGCCTGTTGTTCTTCTGAGAGAACGGCCAACAAACCATGTTTGGTAGCTCTCCGCTATAACACAGCACCTCTGGTTGTGCAGTACTCCCAGTGTGAAACATCGGCTTGGATTTTAGTGCTAGCCTGGGACTCAGAATTTACTGAATTGAATATGGTAAAATATGGTAAAGGCACGTTCTTTTACCCAGGGTAGGGGATTCAAGAACTAGAGGACATAGGTTCTATCGTATCAGATAGAATGTGCCCCCTACAGCCTACTTGAAGGCGCTGGAGGCCTTTTCCCGGTTCACCCTCCTACCGGCCCAGCGTGACGTCTGGCAGCGTGATGCTTTGATTTAGTTTTGTTTCAGACCAACCGCAAGGGTTCAGCTGCTGACTAACAATCTGTCGAATCTTAAGAGGAGATTTCCGATCAAAAAACGTTGCATGTTGACACGGAACCCAATCATTAACTGATTGCACCTGTCTAGACACGTTCTTACAAGGAAACCGCATCACATGCTGCAGATGTAGAACAGCCAAACATTCCCACAGCAATAAAAACAAAACAAAATGCAGGAAATACTCAGCAGGCTAGACAGCCTCTGGAGAGAGGAACTAGTTCATGGCACAGGCAGCACATTTTCTGAGCACACCCAACATTTGCAATCTTCTACTTTTACCTGCCCTTTACTTTCCATTCTACACCAGTGGGTTTGAGATTGAGTGCAAACGTTTCGATGCAGTTTTATCCCAGTCTGAAGAAGGATCTGGACCGAAACCGCCTGTCCATGTTGCCCGACCCGCTGAGTTACTCCAGCACTCTGTGAAACGTCACCTATCCATGTTCTCCAGAGATGCTGCCTGACCCGCTGAGTTACTCCAGCACTCTGTGAAACGTCACCTATCCATGTTCTCCAGAGATGCTGCCCCACCCGCTGAGTTACTCCAGCACTCTGTGAAACGTCACCTATCCATGTTCTCCAGAGATGCTGCCTGACCCGCTGAGTTACTCCAGCACTCTGTGAAACGTCACCTATCCATGTTCTCCAGAGATGCTGCCCGACCCGCTGAGTTACTCCAGCACTCTGTGAAACGTCACCTATCCATGTTCTCCAGAGATGCTGCCCCACCCGCTGAGTTACTCCATCACTTTGCGTCCTTTTGTGTATTAACTAGCATCTACATTTTCCTGTTTCGACAATGTTTTAAAATTGCCTGGATCTTGTTGCTCTTAACTGAAGACGCTGTTACATTCCAATTTACACTTTTGGTTATGATTTCCAGATTTATTATTCTCATCTGGTTTATTCTCCCTCTGCTGTTTGGAACTTTCTTTATGGGCTCCAAAAGCTCGACTGGAACAGCCACACAAATCCCACGCTCAAGACAAGATCAGGACTTGGGATGTCGTCAAGAGTCAAGTGATTTATCGGTGTATGCCTCGGGCAGAACAATGAAGTCCTTACTTGTGCTCAGTGACTCACCTGGTCATGGTCCAAAACCATTGCACCATCTACAAGGCATGGGTGTGGAGAATGGAGCACACTCTACCTGCCTGGCGACAAGTATCTTCTGGATCATTCAGCACACAGCAGTGTACCTTAATCAACCTCCCTAAACGTTCACCCCCTCTATTTCCAGTCCAATGCGCTCCATCTATAAAATGAGATGCAGTTGCTTGCTTAGGCTAGTCAACATCTCCAAAGCCCTTGGCATCAAGATGGGCAGGGCAGCGGGCACAGGGGAACACCACCACCACCACCAGCAGTTCCCCTCCGAGCTCTCGCCACCCTGAGTCAGAAATGTGTCATCACTGGGTGGAAATCCTTTAGCTCCTTTCTCTACAGCACTGTGGGAGCACTGCTACCAGAGCAAATGCAATGATTCGAGCAAGCAGTTAGCAGCTTAGGGCAACACGGTGGCACAGCACAAGAGTTGCCGCCTTATAGCACTTGCAGCGCCGGAGACCCAGGTTCGATCCTGACTGCAGGTGCCGTCTGTACGGAGTTTGCACGTTCGCCCCGTGACCGCGTGGGTTTTCTCCGAGATCTTCGGTTCCCCCCCACACTAGGTTGCTTGGCTTGGAATAACTAAATTGTCCCTAGTGTGTGTGTGTAGGATGGTGTTAATGTGCAGGGATCGCTGGTTGGTGCAGACCCGGTGGGCCGAAGGGCCTGTTTCCACGCTAAACTAATCTCTAATCCTCAACTTTGCGATGAATTTCACTGATTATTAAGTTATTGTATTGTATATTTAGTTGTTTTATTGCATTAATGGGCCTGCTAAGCTGCAGCAAACAAAAAACTTTGAGTCATACAGCATAGAAATAGGCCTTTCAGCCCAGCTTGCATATGCCAACCATGTTCCACCTGCCTGCACATTCACCATCTCCCTCTAAACCTTTCCCATCCATGTACCTGTGCAAGTGTTTCTTTAAATGTTGTTATTGTATCTGCCTCAACTACCTCCTCTGGCAGCTCGTTCCACACACCCACTCTGTGTGTAAAAAGTTGCCCCTCGGGTTCCTGTTAAATCTCCTGAGATTTCATGATGCTGTTGCTAGTACATTTGACCATCAAATACTTGACTCTGCACTTATGAGATGTAAAGGGTGAACAATGAATGCTGGCCTTTCTGGGACCTGGGTGACAACAGCTTTAATAAAGGACCACCCCTCCCCCACCAGAGAAACAGTCCACATTTCTTTATTAAAAAAATATTATTTACCAAAAAATAATTTAAATCAATTAGTTACAAGAATAATATTTACAATACAAAACAATACCCATTACCATAGCACAAAGTAAAACAAATATTCTTAAATATCAATAGACTGAAAATTAAACAACTCTATCACAATCCTTGTCAAGGATGGATTCCACACCCCGCCGTGCCCAGTGGTCCCGGAAATCCGCCAGGGCGCCACCGTATTTCCTCTTGGGCTCTTCAGCTGCCGTGGAGTCGAACAGCGTGGAAACAGACCCTTCGGTCCAACTTACCCAGGCCGACCAACATGCCCCATCTGCACTAGTCTCACCTACCTGTGTTTGGCCCATATCCCTCTCAACCTGTCCCAAGCACATTGTACATGCCTAAATGTTTCCTAAACGTTGCAATGGTACCTACCCCCAACTACCTCGTTCCATACGTGCTTTGTAAATGGGAGGCTGCCCCCGCGCCAACACTGCACATCTGGACCACTACCTGCAGCTGGATCGATCACCCACTCCACACACCTGGGCTGTGCTCCGATTACTCCCAGCTGCCACCTTTCAACCGTCAAAGCAATAAATAAGTTTTGTTTTAAAATCTGTGGAAAATTAATTACAGCTCCGTAATAACTTGCAGATTAAATTGTAGCTGTTGAGGTGGAAATTCTTTTTGCAGCTTTTTATTGCCCATTCACTTGGCTGAGAGTGAATAGAAAATTCAAAATCCTAATTGGAAGAATTATTGCAAACTTGTTTCAAGTAAAATTTAATCAAGTAAGCAATGTAACCCAGTGTGCTAATCGTGCAACTCCAAAAGCGTTATTAACCCAGAGTCCTGATCGTGCGGTACTAGCGATGGCCTTCTTCGCTTTTGCTGCATCCGATTCTCTCCCGCAGGTTGTGCTTTGTTCTGGTGCTTGTGTAAGAAGGTGTTGTTTAGTTTGTACTCTCTATTTGTTTTCTGGATTTCGTTTTTCCGGTGAGTTAAGGCTGATCCCCCTCCCACCCACCTCCCCCTCTGAGTGCATGACGCTGGGACAGCTGCTACCTCACAGTGCCAGAGTCCCGGGTTCGGTCCCGACCTTCCGTGCTGTCTAAGTTGAGTTTGTACGTTCTCCCTGCAACCGTGTGGGATTCCTCTGGGTGCTCCGGTTTCCTGCCACATCCTAAAGACATGCGGGTTTGTTGGTTAATTCCTCCCCCCCCCTCCCCATAAATTGTCCCTAGTGTGCAGGGGATGGATGAGATTGTAGGACAACATAGAGCTAGTATGAACGGGTGATCATTGGTCAGTCTGGACTCGGTGGGTGGAAGGGCCTGTTTCCATGCTGTATCTCTAAACGAAACTGAACATAACATGCTACATGAAAGCGCGGGGCAGGTCCACAACCTGGCTTGTTTCAAACCTAACACGAACGGTTCACATAAAAGGCTGATTAAACAACATGACCCCATCTTGGTTGCGTGGAATGTTAAACATGAGCGGAGTCTTTTGTTTTCCTACCTGTCAAAGCAATGCCCATGTAATTTGATTTCAAAATATGAAGAAAAAAAACTAATTCCTGTGAATTGCTGCAGTGTTTAATTAAAAGATAACACACGGCAGCTGGGCTGTGAATTGTCAGTCGACCAGACATGTGACAACTGCAAAAACACAAAGTGCCTAGCTCCTGAGATTAACGTCGGTTTAAAGCTTGGATCGGCTTTTGGTTGACACAAAATGCTGGAGCAACTCAGCGGGACAGGCAGCATCTCTGGAGAGAAGGAATGGGGGGAAGGTTCGGGTCGAGATCCTTCTTCAGGCTGATCGATTGTCGGTATTCCCCTCAACATTCCAGCGACTGTTCCAAGTTGGGCCTTGTGGAAATGTGATCTGTGGACTTCCAAGTGTGTCTTGTATCAGCCTGTCAGCAGCATCGTGTGAAGGATGTTTGTGCTATCTCTGTATTTGGCCCCAGGGCCACACTACACTGACAGGGTGGGGCGGAGGGTGTGGGCACTCGATCATTTGTTCACTGCCTGGGCCAGAGGATACAAGCTTTTAAAACGGGCGTTTCTGTCAGGGCACTTCACAGCTCGGTTTGATTTTTTTTTAGATTTAGAGATACAGCGCGGAAACAGACCCTTCGGCCCACCGAGTCCGCGCCTCCCAGCGATCCCCGCACACTAACACTATCCTACACCCACTAGGGACAATTTTAACATTTACCCAGTCAATTAACCTGCATACCTGTACGTCTTTGAAGTGTGGGAGGAAACCGAAGATCTCGGAGGTCCACGCAGGTCACGGGGAGAACGTACAAACACCGTACAGACGGCGCCCGTAGTCAGGATCGAACCTGAGTCTCCGGCGCTGCATTCGCTGTAAGGCAGCAACTCTACCGCTGCGCCACCGTGCCGCTCGTTTGTGAGCAGCTCTGCCCAAGACCGTGAGAAATTGCGCAGATGCGCGGATGTAGTCCAGTGCACCGCACAGACCAGACGTTCCACCATTGCCTCCACCTACACTTCACGCTGCCTCAGAAAGACAGCACACACAATAAAAAAAACTGTTCCCACCCGGGTCATTCCTCCTTCAGCAGCACAATAGATATGTAAACATAGAAATCTGTAAAACCCATATACACACATGTGCATATACACATATAGATGTGTGTGTATGGATGTATAGATGTGTGTGTATATAAACAAATAAATAGTAATGCACAGTCAAAAACATTGCCCCCCAAGTCTATATAGTTTAGACCGGAGACAGACACAAAAAGCTGGAGAAACTCAGCGGGACAGGCAGCATCTCTGGAAAGAAGGAATGGTTGACGTTTCGAGTCGAGGCCCTTTAGGTTGTAGTGTTTAATAGCCAAATAACTGTTGGGGAGAATCTGCTCCTGAACCTGGGTTCTTACCTGCAGCAGCACAACAATATGTAAGCATCATACTCTCTGAACACTGCAATAAACAAGCATAAAGTTCAGTACAAAAAAAACAATGAACAACACAGTCTTTGGCACTGAATTGTGGGCCTATTCTTTGTGCTGTCTGTTCCATGTTTGTTCAATGTTTGCTCGCCTGTCCCGAGGAGCTGTGCTAGCCCTATGTTGGGATGGACGAGGGTTTTTAGCTGGGCTGGGAAGGCAGGCACAGGTTACTGATTGTAGATGATCAGCCATGATCGCAATGAATGGCGATGCTGGCTCGAAGGGCCGAATGGCCCCGCACCTATGTTTCTATGTTTATTGGTGGGAGATATGAAGTTTGACTGGGTAATTTTTTTTTTTTGCACAAATAATCCATAGGTTCATGTTGGCAGTGGTTGGTTTGGGCTTTACACTGAACCAGCCCTGTTACTGAATAAAACAAAGTGCTGGAGGAACTCAGTGGGTCAGGCAGCATCAGTAGGGGGAATGGGCAGATGGTGTTTTGTGTCGGGACCCTTCTTCAAACAGAAGCGCTTTTGTGCTTTGCTCACGATTCCAGCATCCGCAGTTTTTCTTGGCCCCTTGAAGTGAATAAACCCGGGTAGTGAACGGAATGGGTGACTGTGAAAGACAGAGAGGAGTAGGGTCGCCAAACTGTCCCGTATTAGCCGGGACATCCCGTATTTCGGGCTAAATTAGTTTGTCCCGTGCGGGACCGCCCTTGTCCCGTATGAGTAGGGTTGCCCCCAACTTCCCCACTCCCAAAGAAGGGACAAAGGGTGACGTCACCGCCCCGCGCCCCACGTGACCTCACCCAGCCAGCGGCCACGCGCTCCCGCTCCACCAATGGCAGCCGCCATTGGTGGAGCGGGAGCGCGTGGCCGCTGGCTGGGTGAGGTCACGCGGGGCAGCGACGTCACATTGCCCCGTATTTGGGAGTGGGGAAGTCGGCCACCCTAAGCGGAGGGGTTAGTTGTGGGACAGGCATTGCCAAGAACCATTTCGGGATGTGCGTGGAAAAGCGGAAGAGATGGTCATTTACATTGCTTCGTCTGCCTGTGACCCACAGTGATCTGTGTGCACTAAGGAATGTGAAACTGTTGCTTTGTCTACCCCCCCCCACCCCCTCGGGTCCTCTGGGCTGAATGGTGATTAACAAATAACAAATGGTCCTGGTCGATTTCGGCGTAACATTCCCCACTTATTTGCATCAAATTACTTGGAGATTTCAGGTGATTATTTCTTGATTCCGTGCATTGATAATGTAGCGAGCTGTTTTTGAAGTCTCTAATGTAATCTGATTATTGATAAATTCAGGGCTTGACCAAGCTTGCGCTTGGTTTAGCCTTGCCAGGTTTGACTGTTACCAAATGCAAGTAGGGATAGTGTTTGGATTTGGGAGGATTATTTCAAAAGCCTATTGAAGTGTGAGTGCTTATCCTCTTATTTATGTAAAACACCAACATTGGTCTGAAAAACATTGGTCTGAAAAGCATCTAATGCAGCATTAGACTTTAATTAATGTTTAGTTTAGAGATGCAGTGCAGAAACGGGCACTTCAGCCCACAGAGTCCAGCGATCCCTGCACACTAACACAATCCTACACCCACCAGGGACAGTTTACAATTTTACCAAGCCAATTAGCCTACAAACCTGTACGTCTTTGGATTGTGGGAGGAAACCGGAGCACCCGGAGAAAACCCACTCAGTATTCTGGATCGAACCCGTGTCTCTGGCGCTGTGAGGCGGCAACTCTACCGCTGTGCCACCATGCCTGCCCTATCTGCAGGTGACCCAGCTTAACCAGGTGTGTCACCTGGGTCAGGTAAGGTGTAGGTGTGCTGTGGCTGCCCCAGGTTTAATCCTCCTGAGTCCCTAAACTTGGCACAAGGGTCCAGTCGGCAGAGGAAATCCCTGCTGGCCAAAAATATCCCGAATTATAGTAATTATTGGGTTGTGTTTGATTTCCCTCTGTCCCCTCTCTCCCTGCCCCGTGTCTCCTCAGTTGTAAGTTGAATCGTGTTGTTTGAGGGAAGTGAATTCTTACAGTGAATTATTCTAATCCTTTCTTTATTGAAGACTTTATGAGCTGTCCTTCCAGTAATATTTATCGAACTGCGTTCCCCTCGTCTCACATTCAACGTTCTAGACTCCCATGATTGATACGGGCAAGAAAAGGCAAACTGAAACCCTTTCACTAAGAAATGTAATTCCACTACCCTGTTTTGCAATGAGGCACGGGTCAGTGGAAAGTTTTGGGCTTTGTTTCAGTTAGGTTTCAGGAGAAAAATGTGACCTCCAGGTACAAGGGCAGTTTATCCCCAGTGACCATCAGGCTCTTGAACACCGTGGTGCAGCGGTAGAGTTGCTGCCTTACAGCGCCAAGGACCCAGATTCGATCGACCCTGACTACAGCTGCCATCTGTACGGAGTTTGTATGTTCTCCCTGTGACCGCGTGGGTTTTCTCCGGGTGCTCCGGTTTCCTCCCACAATTCCAAAGACGTGCAAGTTGGTAGGTTAATCGGCCTCTGTAAATTATCCCTGGTGTGTGGGATAGAACTAGTGTATGGCTGATCGCTGGTCAGCACAGACTCGGTGGGCCGAAGGGCCTGCTTCCACGATGTATCTGTAAAACACCTACCTCAGCAACTATGATCTTCTACAGATGTGTCTTTGGTTGCATTACAGACTCTGGTTTTGCACTGCTATGGTTAGCTAATATTGATTATCTATTGTATATCTGATTATTGTATATATTTATCTGTTATTACATTAACGTGCCTATAAAGGAGTTCCTGCAGAGAAAGAAGGGGGGGGGGGGAGAACGAAGGGGAGACCCGGACAGAGGGGGGGGGGTGGGGGGAGGGGAGACTACTACCATGTTCAACAGCAGGCAGTAGATAGAACTGTTCAGTGGACTCCTGTAACTTTGGCACCAGAACGTAGTGACACGTGCCCTGCCTTAGGTGCGGTCTGCCACATGATTTTACTGGGTTGCATGCAAAACAACACATTTCGCTGTACTTACGTACATGTGACAATAAAATATAATTGAATCGTTGAAAGCTACAGCAAGACTTTCATTATTCTGTGTGCTGGTATTAATGTAATAACACATAAATAAATGTAATCAGCAAGACATAAATTGATAATAAATAATATTAGGTATCTATAACAGTGTAAAACCAAAGCCCACAGTGGTATGTACAATGATCGCTGGTACATGTGCCAATTAAGATAGGTAGACCCAAAATGCTGGAGTAACTCAGCGGGTCAGGCAGCATCTCTGGAGAGAATTAAGACAGGCCCTTCCTTATACAGTCTGGGCCACGACCCGAAACGCCACCCATTCCTTCTCTCCAGAGACGCTGCCTGTCCCAATAGACAATAGGTGCAGGAGGAGGCCATTTGGCCCTTCGATCCAGCACCGCCATTCAATGTGATCATGGCTGATCATTCTCAATCAGTACCCCGTTCCTGCCTTCTCCCCATACCCCCTGACTCCGCTAACCTTAAGAGCTCTATCTAGCTCTCTCTTGAATGCATTCAGAGAATTGGCCTCCACTGCCTTCTGAGGCAGAGAATTTCACAGATTTACAACTCTCTGACTGAAAAGGTTTTTCCTCATCTCAGTTCTAAATGGCCTACCCCTTATTCTTAAACTGTGGCCCCTGGTTCTGGACTCCCCCAACATTGGAACATGTTTCCTGCCTCTAACGTGTCCAACCCCTTAATAATCTTATATGTTTCGATCCCCTCTCATCCATCTAAATTCCAGTGTATACAAGCCTAGTCGCTCCAGTCTTTCAACATACGACAGTCCCGCCATTCCGGGAATTAACCTAGTAAACCTACGCTGCACGCCCTCAATAGCAAGAATATCCTTCCTCAAATTTGGAGACCAAAACTGCACACAGTCCCGCTGAGTTACCCCAGCATTTGGTGTCTATCTTCGGTTTAAACCAGCGTCTGCAGCTCTTTCCTGCACATTACGTCTGTCTCTTTTGTGATTTCTGCTGCTAAATCTACACAAGAGTGACACCACTGGGCAACTCTTTAACAACGCTGTGCCCTTGCAGTGCCGCCAGTGGCCAGCGGTGTCACTGTTGGACAGAGTTGCAACTCGTAGCCGCAATGCTAATTACTCAGTCACTCGCAGAGGGGAGAGCAGTGGGTTCGAATCCCCGCACCCACCTCCTCTCGGGGGTGAAGGGGGGAGGGAGGGAGCTTGTCTTTGCCCGTGTTTTATGTTGTCAGGATGGAAGACGTTCCTTTTTGTGCACAATATATTTTAAATCTATGTGGTTAGAGGTTCAAAAGAAAATTCTCCAGTATTAACGGAAATGTGGTTTACTGAAGGGGGAATATTTATGACTTTGATCCTTCTGTCTCTGTTGCTGAAAGTTTATCGCCTGCCGTGTCAGCCAAATGCCTGTTGTTTAATTAATCCACTAACTGGCGAGGGTGTAAATCATTCCCTTTACTAAGAGACTGCTAAAGAGGTAGCCCCATCTGTAGCCATGGCAACCATGTTCTGCCCATCCATGAAAAAGTTTCTGTCGACAAAGATCAGAAAAGGAAGGCTGAGGTAATGGTTTTTCGCCGACTGACCCAGATCTGTGATAAAGGCCAGAGGAGTCTCACAATGGAAGGTTTATCTTTGGCACTGAATTGTGATCCCCTTTGAAGCCTGCCTGGAGATCTCTGGCCTGTCTTCATCATGTATGAAGTCAGTCTGAAGAAGGGTCTACGCCCCGAAACGTCACCCATTCCTTCTCTCCAGAGATGCTGCCTGACCCGCTGAGTTACTCCAGCATTTTGTGTCTATCTGAAGTGCAGGCATGGCAGGAATGTTCCGTAGTCTCGGTGTCCCGGGAGCACCGAGCTATTCTTGTCCGACAGACACAACCCACTCGTTCTGTGATCAGTGATAAGAACTCTCTGTGACTTGTCTCGAACGCTTCTACAAACAGCATCAGCTTCGGAAATAGATACTTTATTTAAACTCTGGTAAATAACGTGCATCTTGAATCTGCGCTGCGGTGTAATCTGGGTTTCGGAAGGAACTGCAGATACTGATTAACACCGAAGATGGACACAAAACGCTGGAGTCACTCTGAGGATGGTGAATCTGTGGAATTTATTGCCACACAAGGCTGTGGAGGCCAAGTCAATGGATATTTTTAAAGCAGAGATAGATCGATTCTTGATTAGTACGAGTGTCAGGGGTTATGGGGAGAAGGCAGGCGAAATGGGGTTTGGATGGAGAGATCGATTAGCCATGATTGAATAATTGGCGGTGTAGACTTGATGGGCCGAATGGCCTAATCCTGCTCCGATCACTTATGATCTCAGCGGGACAGGCACCATCTCTGGAGAGCATTCTTTTGCAAAGTGCAAATATTTCTTGCCAGTGGAAATGTACCGATGGCCACGGTTCTGTGTGTGTGTTTTTGCCTTGAATTTTGTTGTGACTTGCTTCACTTGTACTTCCATAGTTGGGGGAAGATCGGAAGGTTGTTAGGACCCATGGAGTAGTCATGCTGATTATAAGGACAAAGTGTTGGTTGAATTCAGCGGGCCAAACAGCTTCTATGGGGGGAAATGGACAGACGATGTTTTGGGTCGAGACCCTTCTTCAGACTCAAGATGAGGTGATGGGAGCCGAGGAATTGGAAGTCAGTGAAATGGTGGAGAGTTTGAAGTGTCTCAGATGTCGGTCAGAAAGAAGTGGAGAGGGTGGGAACCTAGAACCTGGGGTATTTGGAGATGTCTGAAGAAGGGTCCCGACCCGACACATCATCCGTCCATGCCCTCCCCAGATGGGGCCTGACCTGCGAAGTTACTCCAGCACTCGGTGTTTTGCACAAAAATGCAGCATCTGCAGTTCCTTGCATCTCAGTCATACTGGTTCTGCCTTTTCTATGCGGGATAAATATCGGTGATTCTTTAACGTAGTGTGCTGGGGCCCGGATAGCTCAGGCAGAAGAGCATCAGACTTTTTAAGGTTGTCAGGGGTTATGGGGAGGAGGCAGGAGGCAGGAGAAGGCGGTTGAGAAGGAAGGATAGATCAACTGTGATTGAATGGCTGAGTAGACTTGTTGGGCCGAATTTTCTTAAGGGGTTGGACAGGCTAGATGCAGGAAGATTGTTCCCGATGTTGGGGAAGTCCAGAACAAGTGGTCACAGTTTAAGGATAAGGGGGAAGTCTTTTAGGACCGAGATGAGAACATTTTTTTTCACACAGAGAGTGGTGAGTCTGTGGAATTCTCTGCCACAGAAGGTAGTTGAGGCCAGTTCATTGGCTATATTTAAGAGGGAGTTAGATGTGGCCCTTGTGGCTAAAGGGATCGGGGGTATGGAGAGAAGGCAGGTACGGGATACTGAATTGGATGATCAGCCATGATCATATTGAATGGCGGTGCAGGCTCGAAGGGCCGAATGGCCTACTCCTGCACCTATTTTCTATGTTTCTATGAATGGTTTCATTCTGCTCCTGTAACTTGTGAACTAATGAGCTTTCACAGCAGGGGTCAAAGCTGTCCTGGTTTTAACACACATCGACCATGCAGCATTGTGGCCACTGTGCCATTGTGGCCACTGTGCCACTGTGCCATGCAGCATTGTGGCCACTGCCTCTCAGTGCTCTCCCGAAGGTTAGCTTGGATTTTTGCATCGCAGTCTTTGATTCAGGAGAGTTCAACTCCTGTAAGTTGTGGGCTCAAGAGTGCGAACCCATTATTCATTGTTACCATCCGGGGCAGCACAGTGGCGCAGCGGTAGAGTTGCTGCCTTCCAGCGGCAAAGACCCGGGCTTGATCGCGACTACAGGTGCTGTCTGTACGGAGTTTGTACGTTCTCCTCGTGATCGCGTGGGCTTTCTCCGGGTGCTCCGGCTTCCTCCCACACTCCAAAGACTTGCAGGTTTGCAGGTTAATTGACTTCGGTAAAGATTATAAATTGTCCCTAGTGTGTCGGTTTCGTGTTAATGTACGGGGATCGCTGGTCGGCGTGGACTCGGTGAGAAACTCTGTTTCCGCGCTGCATCTCTAAACAAAACGAAACAAACTTACTTAGTGACAATGTGTCTCAGGTTATCTCTGCAAGTGTTTTAATTTAGAGATACAGCGCGGAAACGGGCCCGTCGGCCCACCGAGTCCGCGCCGACCAGCGATCCCCGCACATTAGCACTATCCAACGACCATTAGGGACAATTTTTACATTTACCAAGCCAATTAGCTGACACATCAGTACACCTTTGGAGTGCGAGAGGAAACCGAAGATCTCGGCGAAAACCCACGCAGGTCACGGGGAGAACGTACAAACTCCGTACAGACAGCACCCATAGTCAGGATCGAACCTGGGACTCCGACGCTGTAAGGCAGCAACTCTACCGCTGCGCCACCGTGGCCACCCATTGTTGAGTGTGCGCTCTTAACACATGCAGCAGGTGGTTAGTACAGTTAGTACAGTCAGTGGGCTGAGGTGCCTGTCAGGTTTTTTGTTCACTTTCGGGGATCTGGAAATGTGGGAAGGCCGCCCCCCCACACTGTACCACTGTGCCACCCCATAACTGCATAACCTGCAGAACAAGCTTTTCACTGTATCCCCGTACATGTGACAAGAAATGAACTATAAACAGTCACTCATGTGAGGCAGAGGATAAGACGGCCGTCCAAACCATCAGCTACGAGTCCACAAGATCTCAAGACCACAGCTGGACCTTTGGGATGGCATGGTGACGCAGCGGTAGAGTTGCTGCCTTACAGTGCCAGTTATCCAGGATCGATCCTGACCATGGGTGCTGTCTGTACAGAGTTTGTACGTTCTCCCCGTAACCTGCGTGGATTTTTTCCAGGTACTCCAGTTTCCTCCCACATTCTAAAGATGTGTGGGTTTGTAAGTTAGTTGGCCTCTGTAAATTGCCACAAGTGTGTTGGATGTAAAACTGGGAGAAGATAGTACTAGGTGATCAAGTGAAAACCAACCTGATCTCCCAGTGGCTCAGAACCAACCTGATCTCCTGGTGGCTGAGCACTTCAACTCCCCCTCCCACTCCCAATCTGACCTTTCTGTCAAGGGCCTCCTCCAGTTCCATAGTGAGGCCCACCGGAAATTGGAGGAACAGCACCTCATATTTCGCTTGGGCAGCTTGCAACCCAGCGGTATGAACATTGACTTCTCCAACTTTAGATAGTTCCTCTGTCCCTCTCTCTCCCCCCCCCCCTTCCCAGTTCTCCCTCTATCTTCCTGTCTCCACCTATATCCTTACTTTGCCCTGCCCCCCTGACATCAGTCTGAAGAAGGGTCTCAACCCGAAACATCACCCATTCCTTCTCTCCTGAGATGCTGCCTGACCCGCTGAGTTACTCCAGCATTTTGTGAATAAATACCTTCGATTTGTACCAGCTTCTGCAGTTATTTTCTTACACTAGGGTCAGAGCAAACTCGGTGATCCGAATGGGTTTTCTCCAGGATCTCCGGTTTCCTCCAACACTCCAAAGACGGACAGGTTTGTAGGTTAATTGGCTTTGGTAAAATTGTAAATTGTCCCTAATGTGTGTAGGATGGTGTCTAGTGTGTGGGGATCGCTGGTCGGCGGGGGACTCAGTGGGACGAAGGGCCTTTTCCCGTGCTGTATCTCGAAAATTAAACAAAACCTCGAACAGCTCAAGGGCACCCGCCCAGCACCACATTCCACCTCCCCCCATCAGGTTTCAGCTCGCCCGTCCAAGCTCCCACACACGCTGGCATCAATTATTATTCGAAGAACACTTGTGTGATCCTCCTGTTCTCACTGTGTTAATGAGATTACGTAGGTTGTAGTTAGTGGAAATCTGACAATCACACTGTCAGAATATTGCCAGCCTCATTAGCAGGTCCTCTTGCACAACAACAACCACCTTTTCATTCCACTAAATATTTAAATAAAGGAATATAAATAAGCCCTGTTCTCTACTGCGTAATCTAAATTAGGTTAGTTTAGACTTTCAGCGCAGAAGGAAGCTGGACTTTCAACCAGCGATCCCCGTACACTAACACCATCCTACACACAGTCGGGACAACTTATAATTACACCAAGCCAATTAACCTACAAACCTGCACATCTTTGGAGTGTGGGAGGAAACCGGAGCACCCGGAGAAAACCCACGCAGGTCACGAGGAGAACGTACAAACTCCGTCAGACAATCACCTGTAGTCAGGATTGAACCCGGGTCTCTGGCGCTGTAAGGCAGCAACTTCACCTCTGTGCTGCCTCTTTGACTCATCTACATTGAAGCCCGGGCTCATGATGAGTATGTCAGTCCCTCCTGCAGGCAGATCGATCCCTCGTGGCCAGACATAGTGTGGCCAGAATGCCATCATAAGTCCTGAGAGAGTGCAGAACTCCTCAGTAATCCACAATGTGGCCTATACAGAACATAGAACCTTACAAGAACAGGCCCTTCAGCCCACAGTGTCCGTGCTCAACCTGATGCCAACCAACCTTTATCTACCTGCACATGATCCATTGTTCCTCCATGCCCTACATGTCCATGCATCTATACTTAGGGTTGGCATTGTGGCATAGTGATCCAGTATCGTAGCGGTAGAGATTCATTGACAAAGTGCTGGAGTAACTCAGCGGGTCAGGCAGCATCTCGGGAGAGAAGGAATGGGTGACGTTGCGGGTCGAGACCCTTGTTCAGACTGATGTCAGGGGGGTGGGACAAAGGAAGGATATAGGTGGAGACAGGAAGATAGAGGGAGATCTGGGAAGGAGGAGGGGAAGAGAGGGACAGAGGAACTATCTAAAGTTGGAGAAGTCGATGTTCATTCACAGAGGGGGAGCAGCGAGAGAGCATGTTGCTAAACTCTCGTCGAAGAGATTCGTAGTGGTAGAGATGTTGCCTTACGGTGTCAGAGACCCGGGTTTGATCCTGACTACAGGTGCTGTCTGTACGGAGTTTGTATGTTCTCACTGTGGGTTTTCCCCGGGTGCTCCGGTTTCCCCCCCACACTCAAAAGACGTACTGGTTTAGCGGTCAATTGCCCTCTGTAAAAAACGTGCTCTCTTTCAATTGCCCCTCGTCTGTCGGATGGTGCTAATGTACGGGGGACCACTGGTCGGAGAGGACTCGGTCGTCCGAAGTGCCTGTTTTTTTACTCTGAAGTTTAAAGTCTAAATCATCCCACACATGAGAACAATAAGCTGCGGAACAGCACACAGAGAGTCGCGACGTTCTGTTACCATCTTACAACTTCCAAGTCTTTGAAAAGTCCGATCTTGGCCCAAGGAGAACTGCAGTTTCTTATTTCCTCGCTTTGAAGCCCGGTGTCGTGGCGGAACTGGACGGGTGAAGCAGGGGTGGGTCTGGCCCGGGGATACCGTCGGCACCGCCGCTCCGTCCAGTTGCCGCGTGCTGCGCTCGATCCGCTTGCTCGCCCGGCTGCTCTAGAGGCCTCCCGCGGCCGCCTCCGCCGACACCACCGCCTGTGACCACAGCAAACGCAACGTCCGTCACCTCCAGCAGCCCCCCTCTGCTTCCGTGTGCCGAGGTTGCCGTGTCCCGAGCCCCGAGCTGGAAAAGGGGACTTTAGGGCGTGTTCCGAGGGGACAGGAGGGAAATTCACGGCCTGTATTGTATGCAAAAACAAATAATTTCACTGTTCCTAGCTAGGTACATGTGACAAAGTGTGTAAGAAGCAACTGCAGATGCTGGTTTACAGTGAAGATATTCACAAAATGCTGGAGTAACTCAGTGGCACAGGCAGCATCTCTGGATAACTGCAGATGCCGGTTTACACCGAAGATAGACACAAAAATCCAGAGTTGTTGCCTATTCTGCTGTGTGATAAATAAAGTAGCATTGAATAAAGTTTCATTGAATCATTGGTTCTAAGTATTCAGTCACTTTTCTTTTCTCCCCTCAAAGAATATTCCTGGAATTTCACTTTTCGAAATAACGTTCATGTTTTCCAGTCTATGTTCCCAGTTTCTTTCGGAGCATTCTGTTATTTTTCTGGAAATACTGTATGAAGATTTGCATTGGATACATAGCATCTTCACAAGGCACACATGAGAAATATTTGTCTTTTATCTCCACAATATACTCTATTAGAGATCGATTTCCCAGGGCTAGAGGTCGCTGTGATGTGAGACAGCAGAACTTTGCTTCAGATGAGCAGTAGCCCAGTCTGTAAGAACAGGTAATTGTTAGTCTGAATGCAGTCTGCCTGTGGCATATATCCAGATAGGCCTCCATCAGCTTTAATATTTTTTTAAGTGGAATACTTTACTTTATTGAGATTTGTTGCCTTTGCAGGATTAGTGAACATGTTTTTTTTGGGCAACATTGAGGCATAAGTGGCTGGAAATTCATTCCATTAACTTCGAGTCACACAGTGTGGAAACGGGCGCTTCGGCACAACTTGCCCACACCGACCAACGTGTCCCATAGTCCCACCTGCCTGCGTTTGGCCCACATCACCCTAAACCTGTTCTATCCATGTACCTGTCCAAAGGTTTCCTGCGATACTACCCACTTCATTGGATACTTCACTGGATGTTTTCAAGAGAGAGTTAGATTTAGCTCTTAGGGCTAAGGGAATCAAGGGATATGGGGAAAAAGCCAGAACAGGGTACTGATTTTGGATGATCAGCCATATTGAATGGTGGTGTTGGATCGAAGGGCCGAATGGCCTACTCCTGCACCTATTTTCTATGTTAACTACATGGTCAAAAGAGAGTTGTGTACAGTTTCTGGTCGTCCCATTGCAGGAAGGATGTGGAGACTTTTGAGATGATGCTTTACTGGTTTACCAGAAGGATGCCTGGGTTATACGATATTAGATACAAGGACGAGTGGAAAAGTTTGGATTCTTTTCTCTGGAGCAGAGGCTGAGGGGAGACCTGATATAAGATTATAAAATCAAGAGTCGCAGATAGGGTAGAGAGTTGGAGATTTTCCCAGAGTGGAAATGTCCACCACTAAAGGACGTAGCTTTAAGCTGATAAGCTCCTGACCTGCCATGACCTGACCTGCCATGATCGGCCCAGAGCTGAGATGTCAACTTTGTTCATCGGCACCTCACTTTTAACATCTACAGGAAAGAACTAAAACTTAATAACCCAGCAATATCAATCTTAATCAGCGGTGGGCACAGTTAAGATTTTATGTTTCAATAAAACGATCCATTTTATTTGCAAATCGGTACGTCCGCGCCATATGGAAAGGTTGGGTGGGACTTGTGTTCAGACTGGAATCTGGCAGATGAGCTGCATAAAAATAAATGAATATTGATGAGGTTAATTCGTATTTCATGTCTGATTGAGTTGAGTGGCAGTCACATCTGCCCAGCTGTTCACACTCCTGTGCTTTGAAATCGGAGGAGCATGTTTGTCTGCTCGTGCTTTTACTCCTGTGGAACTGGACAGCCATCGAGTCCTCCCCAACGCTGCCGCCTGCCCTGGCGCTGGGACTTCTCTGGCTGGTTATTTGCTGCAGGAAGGGGACGTGGAAGCAGGGGGCAAGTTAAGCCCATTCAATCCTCCACCACGTAAGGCACTTTGTTTCTGAACCCTGCCCTTGCCTTCATGCCCCCACACTGATTCTAGCAAGTTTGCGAAATGCGGAATTGAAACAGGCCTCTCAAGTTCTAGGAGCAGAATTAGGAGCCATTCAGCCCATACCTGGAGTATTGCGTACAATTTTGGTCTCCTAATCTGAGGAAAGACATTCTTGCCATAGAGGGAGTACAGAGAAGGTTCACTAGATTGATTCCTGGGATGGCAGGACTTTCATATGAAGAAAGACTGGATAGACTCAGCTTGTACTCGCTGGAATTTAGAAGATTGAGGGGGGATCTTCTAGAAACTTACAAAATTCTTAAGGGGTTGGAGAGGCTAGATGCAGGAAGATTGTTCCCGATGTTGGGGAAGTCCAGAACCAGGGGTCACAGTTTAAGGATAAGGGGGAAGTCTTTTAGGACCGAGATGAGAACGTTTTTTTTCACACAGAGAGTGGTGAATCTGTGGAATTCTCTGCCACAGAAGGTAGTTGAGGCCAGTTCATTGGCTATATTTAAGAGGGAGTTAGATGTGGCCCTTGTGGCTAAAGGAATCAGGGGGTATGGAGAGAAGGCAGGTACGGGATACTGAGTTGGATGATCAGCCATGATCATATTGAATGGCGGTGCAGGCTCGAAGGGCCGAATGGCCTACTCCTGCACCTATTTTCTATGTTTCTATGTTTCTATCAAGTCTACTCCGCCTTTCAATCATGGCTGATCTATCTTTCCCTCTCAACCCCATTCTCCTGCCTTCTCCCCATAACTCCTGATGCTCGTACTAATCCATCAGTCTGCAAAACCATAACCAATCGCTGGTTTGATTGTACTCGTATATAGTACCCTGACTGGATAGCACGGAAACAAGACTTTCACCATTAGGCTAGGTGTGATAATAAACCTGTGACCTCGGTTGCTGTTTCAACAGCTCTGGGTTCACACCTCCCCCTCAACACCACTCGCTTGCAGCCTGCCTGCCTGAGGTTTCTCGGACCCATGCTCCGACCTTCTGCCTCTGTGAACTCTTACTGACACCCTGTGCAAGTGTCAGATTTGAGCAAGACCTTTCAGTCTGTGGCAACTTTCCATCTTGGCAAGTGGTTTCTGTTCTCACCCGGCTCGCGTACTAACGCAGTTGCTAGCACCGGGGTTGTGCTTCAGGGAAGGGGTTTTAAATCCCCCACGCCACAAACCACAAAGCGAGCAAGTGGGTGTGATTTCTGAGAAGTATCTGCCACTTTCTCGGAGCAGATGCGACTTTTTAGAAGCTTTGACAAACTGCATTCCCCTGAGACCCAAGATATAACGACTATGTACTTGTGTTGGTTACACTGTTATCCCTGGGAGTTGATTTTAAAATGTATTGCTCAAAATATCCTATAAATTCTACCACATCCAGAGAGCAATCCTGAACTACTATCTACCTCATTGGTGACCTTCGGACTATCCATGTTCCGACTTTACTGGCTTTACCTTGCACTAAACATTATTCCCTTATCATGTGTATCTATACGCTGCGATGGCTCGATTGTAACCATCTATTGTCTTTCCACTGACTGGTTAGCACGCAACCAAAGCTTTTCACTGTACCTCGCTCGGTACACGTGACAATAAAATAAACTCAACTGAAGTGCAGGTTGATATTTGTTTATTGTGGTCATGAGTTGCAGTGAAAAGCTTTGGTTGCATGCTATCCAGCCAAAAAACACTCTACATGAGTACAATCAAACCATACACTAGTACAACAGGTAGTGCAAAGAGAGAAATACCAGAGAGCAGAATGTAGTTTTTCTAGTTTTTCACAGATAGTGTGGAAACGGGCCCTTCACCCTACCGACTGCATGCCAACCAACAGTCCCCCATACACTAGTCATGCTATCCCACTTTTACACCCTATCCCACTTTTACATCCTACACATGAGGGGCAATTTACAGAGGCCAATTACCCTACAAACCTGCACGTCTTTAGAATGTGAGAGGAAACTGGAGCACAGGGTGGCACGGTGGCGCAGCGGTAGAGTTGCTGCCTTACAGCGAATGCAGCGCCGGAGACTCAGGTTCGATCCTGACTACGGGCGCCGTCTGTACGGAGTTTGTACGTTCTCCCCGTGACCTGCGTGGGTTTTCTCCGAGATCTTCGGTTTCCTCCCACACTCCATAGGCGTACAGGTTTGTAGGTTAATTGACTGGGTAAATGTAAAAATTGTCCCTAGTGTGTGTAGGATAGTGTTAATGTGCGGGGATAGCTGGGCGGCGCGGACTCGGTGGGCCGAAGGGCCTGTTTCCGAGCTGTATCTCTAAATCTAAAACAAAAATCACATGCAGTCACAGGGGGAGCATACAAACTCCGTACAGACAGCACCCGTAGTCACAATCGAACCTGTGTCTCTGGAGCTGTAAAGATGCAACTCTACTGTTGTGCCACTGTACTGGGCCTATCGTAGTATTACAGTTACGGAGAAAAAGTGCAAGGTCCACAATGAGGTAGGTTGGAGCATCGGGCCAACAGTAGTCTGTGAACAGTGGGATCAAGCGGTTCATGAAAGTTCACCTTCCCCAACAACCGTAACCCTATTCGTGAACACAATCAACATTAACTTGGTTGATCTTAATTTAGTTTGGTCTAGTTTATTCTCGTGTGCATCGAGGTACAGGGGAACACTTTTCATTGCCTGCTAACCAGTCAGCGGAAAGACAATACATGATTACAATCGAGTCGACTACAGTGTACAGATACAGGACAAAGGAAATAGCATTTAGTGCAAGTTAAAGTCCACTTTAAGATAGTGCGAAGGTTTCCAATCTTGTAGATAGTAGCTCAGGACTACTCTCTGGTTATTGATAGGATAGTTCAATTGCCTGAGTGTAATGAGCTTTTAAAATGCGTGTTGTTATGAATGTGTTCTCGTGAGGGAGCCGCTGTAGCGAGGTTGTCAGCCTGCGTTGCCATGTACAGGGACTGCACATAGCAACCTATGTTGGTTGGGGAGGAAGGGGTCTCCACCCTAGCGCTGCATCAGAGAGCATCGTGAAATCATCCTGTTAAACCGCGGTCAAAAGGTCTGCTCGATCCAAACGGAGGAGCCCTGCTCTGACTCACTGTGACAGTGTTCCTGCTGAATCACCAGCACTGGGTTTGATTCCAGTCACGAGCGGTGAGATGTAGGCTGGAGCTAAGAGCTGCTGAGGGAAGGCGGGAGTGCAGGATCAGGGCCTGGCCAGTTGGGCATGTGCATACAGGGAAAAGGGGTGGCTATTAGGGCACAGAGTCTTTCTGTTGGGGACGTGGGATTAAATACCTCTAGCCCTTGAAGGAGCCTGTTTATTATCTCTTTGTCTACACACTGTGGGCACTACAGAGGGCACAGTGCGCGCGCAGTGGTAGAGTGCTTCCTTGTACTGCTAGAGATCTGGGTTCAATCTGACTGTGGGCGCTGTCAGTGTGGAGTCTGCACGTTCTGCCTGTGACCGCATTCTCTGGGTGCCTCCCACACTCCAAAGACGTGCAGGTTGGAATGTTAATTGGCTCTCTTTAAATTGTCCCTCTTGCGTAGGGCAGTGTTAGTGTATGGGGGTAATCGTAGGGCAGTGTTAGTGTATGGGGGTAATCGTAGGGCAGTGTTAGTGTATGGGGGTAATCGTAGGGCAGTGTTAGTGTATGGGGGTAATGGGGGTAATTGTCCCTCTTGCGTAGGGCAGTGTTAGTGTATGGGGGTAATCGCTGGCCTGTTTCCACACAGTATCTATGTACTAAAACTTTTGTTTGTTATCTTGTTTGTGACTGAACTTCAGCCAAAACGGCACACGATAGCGCGACAATTTTAGGCCCGCCTTACTCACCGTCGTCACTTTAGTGATAATGCCAGCAGTTTCATTGAAATCGGTGTTATATTTTTAAAGTTATTCACATTTTAAAGTTTAAATCTATCTCCTAGGGAGGGAAGAGGGAGGGGGGGGTGGAGGGGGGGGGGGAGGCTGGAGGATAAGGGGTTGAGGAGGATGGAGGTGGGGGGGAGGGAGGGGGGAGGAAGGTGGATAAGGGTGGTTGAGGGGAATGAAGAGGAGGAAGGGGAAGTGGGAGGGGAGGGATGGGGGTAGGAGAGGGTGCTGCACCAATGCAGGAGAGGTTTGGGCCCAACGGGTCCACTTGGTCTAGTCTAAACTAAAACTGAACCACTTGGATGGATATTTTTTAAATTGTGAGGTTAATCCACCAACATACTGAGCGCCAAGAGGTAAGCTTTGGAGGACACCAATGGCTATGCTTGGCCAGGCCGACCCTACGCCGCCAGGACAATCGGCCTTCATGGCCAGGTTTAATAACTCTGCACTTATGACTACTTGGACGTGAAAATGGTGCCAAACCTGGCCACTCCACATACTGACTCAGTGTACTATTCCTGCACACTTGTTCTGTATCTAAGATGAGATTATCTGTATACATGTACATACATGTACATGTACTGACTGCATGCAAAAAATGGATTTCACTGTACCTCGGCACATGTGACAATAAAGTGCCATTGAACCATTTGAAGTAACATGGCTACAATGAGGGAGTCTGACTGCTATGGAATCGGCTAATCTTCCTGTGGATTTGGGCAGTCTGCTGGTAATTCTTTACCAATCAGGGGAAAACCCTCTCAGAATGAATCATTGGCATTTCACACAATGCGTTTCCATCTCTTGAAGTATTGTGCTCAGTTTTAGTCACCCTGCCCCCGGAAAGATGCCATTCAGCTGATAAGAGTGCGGAGAAGATTTACAAGGATGTTGACAGGACTCGAGGGCCTGAGCTATAGGGAGAGGTCGGGCAGGCTAGCATTTTATTCCTTGGAGCGCAGGAGGCTGAGGGGTGATCTTATAGAGGTGTATAATATCATGAGGGGAATAGATAGGCTGAATGCACAGTCTTTTACCCAAGGTGGGGGAAACAAAAACTTGAGGGCATCGGTTTAAGGTGAGAGGCAAAAGTTTTAATAGGAACCTGAAGGGCAATGTTTTCGCAGGGTGGTGGCTATATGGAATGAGTTGCCAGAGGAAGTCGTTGAGGCAGGTACAATAGCATTTAAAAGACATCGGGGCAGGTACATGGATAGGAATAGGAAATGGAGAAGAAAGATTTAGAGGGATTTGGGCCAAAATTGGGAAATGGAGCTAGCTTAGCTGTGACATCTTGGTCGGCGTGAATGAGTCGGGCTGAAGGGCCAGTTTCTGTGCTCTGTGACTCTGTGATTCACTCTCCTTGTCCCGAGCCAAGTCCCCAAGGATTGTTTATTGCCCAGTCTTTTGTCTGTTTGAAAATACTATTTCAAGGTGATCATGCTCAATTCTAAAACGCTCTGTATTGGAGTACTGAATGTGTGTCCATTTCAAATGCAATGTAAGCCATTTTGCTTTGAGCGTTTGATGGGAACAGTGGGTGGTATATGGTGTCATGTAAATGATAAGCATTTCTTTCCCATCATTTTTGTATTGAACAGTGCCTCGTGATGATTACTATGTAAAAACTGGCAGTGCTTTGTCTCAGACGTCCAGTTGCACGGCCCAATAAAAATGTGGCAGTCTTATTTGCAAAACTGTGTAGCATTGGAATATTTATTGAAACCTGTTCTGATGGTTAATTAGGTACAGTAGGATTTTTGCAGGCAGTCTATTGGGAGTTGATTTATTAAAATATGTAGACAGGAGGTGCAAACTTCAAAAGAAAAGGAACTTCAACTTAAAAAGCGGTTTAATAAATGAGATTTCTTATCAGGGATTTGAGTTGGTAACTTCTTTGCCGAGATGTAATTAATGAGATAGTCATACGGTGTCACCCAGAGAGTTTGTGGAATTCTCTGCCACAGAGGGCAGTGGAAGCCAAATCACTGGATGGATCTAAGAGAGAGTTAGATAGAGCTCTGGGGGCTAGTGGAATCAAGGGATATGGAGAGAAGGCAGGCACGGGTTATTGATTGTGGACGATCAGCTGGCTGGAAGGCCGAATGGCCTCTTCCTGCACCTATTTTCTGTTTCTAGACAGGCCCACACTGACCAATGTGCCCCATCTACACTAGTCCCACCTGCCTGCGTTTGGTCCCAATCTCTCCAAGCCTACCCCTATCCATGTACCTGTATAAATGTTTCGTAAACATTGCGATAGTGCCTGCCTCAACGACCTCAACCGGCAGCTCGTTCCATACAACCACCACCCACCAGACTTTCTGATTCATCAAATGAATCCGCTTGACTGTTCTGTGGTTGAGTCAGTGATTCACGCCGGCCCGTAGAAAGAAATGTAACTGTGTTGTTTGGAAAGGCTTGTCAGGGGGGTTCCTGTGACTGCATGTTGCTTGCCCAACACTGGAGATTCTGCATGGTTTTGACAAGTATTAGTTTAGGTTAGTTTATTATTGTCACATGTACTGAGGTACAATGAAAAGCTTTTTGTTGCACCCTATCCAGTCAGTGAAAAGACTATACATGATTACAATCAAGCCGTCCACAGTGAACAGATACAGGATAAAGGGTATAAAGTGCGAGATAAAGTCCAGTAAAATCTGATTAAAGATACTCTGAAGGTCTCCAATGAGGTAGATGGTGATAAGATAGTTCAGTCGCCTGATAACAGCTGGGAACAAACTGACCCTGAATCTGGAGGTGTGCTTTTTCGCACTTCTGTAACTCTTGCCTGATGGGAGAGGGGAGACCGATTCACCCTGGTTCCTTGTTCCTCCATCCCCTCCCACTCCAGCAACTTAAGGTGGCCAATTAATCTACCAGCCCACGGATTGGGATGTGTGAGGAAACCGGAGCGCTGTTGGGATGTGGTCATGGGGAGATGGTGTAGGTGAGGTCAGGATTGTGGTTGGTCCACGAGTTGTGAGCCAGCGGTTCGAAGATCTGTACCCGCTGTCAACCATCTGTACCACGATGGTTAGTAGGTTCCACCTTCCGTTAGGGACAGTTGATCTCTGCTAGACCACGGGTAAACTGTTCCTCATCTATGTCTAGTTACTCTTCACTCTACTTCCACTGAACAAAAACCTTTTGAACTCAAACTTGAAAGTTCCCTTTGAGCCCCATGGTCCAAGATATTAACACAAAGATCCCCACCAGTTCCCCACCGCTGTTGGAGGAGATCTGGATGTCAAGTTTGCAAGCTCACAATGGTTGAGATCCCACTGAATATTTTGAGTATAATTTTAGAACTTTTGTTAAATTCATACGCTGGCATGTTTCTCTGACTGCAGCCAAATGCACCACAGATTCGATGAATTCAGCATGAAAGTCTGAGCTGGCTGACGCTGGAGGAAGCTACAGAAGCAGATACAATTACAACTCTTAAAAGGGCCATGGATAAAGTTAATGCCCAATCATTTTTCCAAGGCAGAGAATTCCAAAACTAGAGGACGTGTGCTTAAGGTGAGAGGGGAGAGATTTAAGAGGGATCTTGGGGGCAACATTTTCCCACTCTGTGAATCGGCGGTGATCGGAATGAACTGCCCGGGGAAGATATAGTAGCAGATGCATAAGTACAATTTTTTGGAGAGATTTATAGATAGGAAGGGTTTAGATGACTATGGGCCAAATACAGGCAAATGGATCCAGCCCAGTGTGCCAACTTGGTCGGCATGGACAAGGTGGGCCGAAGGGCCTGTTCAGGCCCTTCGGCCCACCTTGTCCATGCTGACCAAGTTGGCACAATGGGCTGGATCCATTTGCCTGCATTCAGACTCTATAACAGAGTTGATTCCAGGCAGCTGACTCTATAACAGAGATGATTCCAGGCAGCTGACTGCATGGTGTTGAGCCATTGGCACCAATTGTAAGATCAAGGGCCGTTATCCAGTGCGATTTTTAGCATTTAGACTCTGGAGAGTCCGGGTGTGGGACCTTTGCTTATCGCCAAGCAAAAATCTTTGCTCATCGCCATGACTACTGAGCTGGATGCTTTGCATGGGTTTAGTGTTTAGCACTTGGCAGAAATTGGTGAGGTTTCTGAACCAACATGGTGAGCATGTTACAGTTAAGGGATGACCCCCGTTCGGTTGCAGGAACCATTTGAACACGGCCCTGGTGTAAGCAGCAGCATATGGGCGGTACACGGGGGACTGCACTCTGGCAAGGCTGATCAGTCAACAGGCTCGCTCACAGCTGGGTGGCAGCCAGCTTCTCCTGGCAGCAGCTTCTCTCTGCTTCAGCAAGTCTCTGCATCCATCCCACAGAACCACCTGTATTTACATTGCACCCTTTAACATTGTAAAATGTCCCAAGGTCTTCCACAGACTCCACAAGCAAAATTCAACACCAAGGCAGGTCACAGAGTCGTAGAGTGATACAGTGTAGAAACAGGCCCTTCGGCCCAACTTGCCCACACCGCCCAACATGTCCCAGCTACATGAGTTCAACCTGCCCGCATTTGGCCCACATCCTTCTAAACCTGTCCTATCCATGTACCTGTCCATTTCTTAAGGGATTGGACAGGCTAGAAGCAGGAAAATTCTTGCCGATGTTGGAGGAGTCCAGAACCAGGGATCACATAGAAACATAGAAAATAGGTGCAGGAGGAGGCCATTTGGCCCTTTGAGCCAGCACTGCCACTCATTGTGATCATGGCTGATCATCTACAATCAGTAACCTGTGCCTGCCTTCTCCCCATATCCCTTGATTCCACTAGCCCCTAGAGCTCCACCTAACTCTCTTTTAAATTCATCCAGTGAATTGGCTTCCACTGTCTTCTGTGGCAGAGAATTCCACAAAGTCACATCTCTCCGGGTGAAAAAGTTTCTTCTCACCTCCATTTTAAATGGTCATGTGTAAGAATAAGGGGTAGGCCTTTTAGGATTGAGATGAGGAAAAACATTTTCACCCGGATAGTTGTGAATCTGCACAGAAGGCAGTGGAGGCCAATTCACTGGATGTTTTCAAGAGAGAGTTAGATAGAGATCTTGATGCTAATGGAATAAAGGGATATGGGGAGAAAGCAGGAATGGGGTTCTGATTTGGGATGATCAGACATGATCATATTGAATGGCGGTGCTGGCTCGAAGGGCCGAATGGCCTACTCCTGCACCTATGTTCTATGTCAAACGTTGGTCAGCGAATGTTAAACAAAAAAGCAAAATGCTGGAGGAACTCAGCAGATCAGGCAGCATCTGTGGAGGCAGAGGGATGGCCAAGTCACGTTTATTGTCACATGCGCATGTACGGTGAGGTACAGGTACAATGGAAATGTCACTTGCAGCGGCATCACAGGCACCTGGATTTGAGCATCACACAAAACCATAAATTATATCTAAATTGCACATTTAATAGACTGAAAATAAAGACTGCAAAAAAAAACAAGCCATTGGTGCAAAGATATACAATTGGATAAAATGTCCATGTCAATGTGGTCCACAGTGTACCGTTGCCATGGTAGTTTAGTTTAGTTAGTTCTAGGTCTAGTTTATTATTGTCACGTGTACAGTGAAATGTTGCTCTGTTGCATGCTATCCAGTTAGCAAAAAAACTATACATGATTACTATCGCCATCCACAGTGTACAGATACAGGATGAAGGGTATAACATATAGACAATAGACAATAGGTGCAGGAAGAGGCCATTCGGCCCTTCGAGCCAGCACCGCCATTCAATGTGATCGTGGCTGATCATTCTCAATCAGTACCCCGTTCCTGCCTTCTCCCCATTCCCCCTGACTCCGCTATCCTTAAGAGCTCTATCTTGCTCTCATAGTGCAAGATAAAGCCCATTAAAGTCTGATAAAAGATAGTACCAGGGACTCCAATGAGGTAGATAGGAGGGCAGGACCGCTCTCTAGTTGACGAGAACTAACTTTTCTAAGTTAGGAAAAGGGGACGCACAACGAGATCAGGGTGTCCTAGTGCATCAGTCACTGAAAGGAAGCATGCAGGTACAGCAGGCAGTGAAGAAAGCCAAAGGAATGTTGGCCTTCATAACAAGAGGAGTTGAGTATAGGAGCAAAGAGGTCCTTCTGCAGTTGTACAGGGCCCTAGTGAGACCGCACCTGGAGTACTGTGTGCAGTTTTGGTCTCCGAATTTGAGGAAGGATATTCTTGCTATTGAGGGCGTGCGGCGTAGGTTTACTAGGTTAATTCCCGGAATGGCGGGACTGTCATATGTTGAAAGACTGGAGCAACTAGGCTTGTATACACTGGAATTTAGAAGGATGAGAGGGGATCTTATCGAAACATATAAGATTATTAAGGGGCTGGACACGTTAGAGGCTGGAAACATGTTCCCAATGTTGGGGGAGTCCAGAACCAGGGGCCACAGTTTAAGAATAAGGGGTAGGCCATTTAGAACAGAGATGAGGAAAAATGTTTTCAGTCGGAGAGTTGTGAATCTGTGGAATTCTCTGCCTCAGAAGGCAGTGGAGGCCAATTCTCTGAACGCATTCAAGAGAGAGCTAGATAGAGCTCTTAAGGATAGCGGAGTCAGGGGGTATGGGGAGAAGGCAGGAATGGGGTACTGATTGAGAACGATCAGCCATGATGACATTGAATGGCGGTGCTGGCTCGAAGGGCCGAATGGCCTACTCCTGCGCCTATTATCTATTGCCTACTGTCTATTGAGAGGACGGTTCAGTTGTCTGATAACAGCTGGGAAGAAAATGTCGATGAACCTGGAGGTACATTCGTCGGATGATTTGGGTGGAGAGGGACATGTGAGTAATTGCAGTTGGGTTGTTTACAAGTCCTGTTGCCCCAGCCTGCTTTGTTTCACCTCGGGTTGGCATCTGCATTTGAATCGGCCCACTGAGCCCTTTCAGAGCAAAGCACTGCAGGCAGTACAGGCTCTAAGTGATCTGCAGATGCAAGGTCTTTATTTATCCGTGTTCACTGATTCCGTGGAGGCCCTGGTGAAAAGGTATTTGATATCCAAGTTGTGCAGTGTGTATTGTAGTAATTACCTTTTCCGATGCTGCTGCATTAAAGCTGCGCGCATAATGGTATTGAAAGAATTAAAACACTCCTTTGTGAGTTTAGGCAGGAGCTGCTTGCAAATTGTAGTCATGCTTGTTTGAATACCAGTCTCGGGTCAGTTTGAGTTATTTATGAAATTCTCCCTTGTCTCGTATCGGAGGTTTTATTGTGACATTCTTGAGTTGTTACAGGCATTTTTTTTTTTTTTTTGTGGAAAATACTGGCCATATTTTTCCAATGGTCTTTTCAACCGAGTGTGTCCTTTTGACAATGAGGGTCTTTGTACAGAGTTCATTCATAGTATGACGCTGGCCTTTCGAACTGAGGTCCCTGTTGTGTCCCTGGCTGATCTTTCTCTGAGCAGATCTGGCCACTTTCTCCGGCTTGGTGTAAACCTGAAGGCAAATGGGGCCTCACCAACGTCTTGTTCAGAAGGACGGAGAGGTGAATGTAAGGTGTACAAGACCATGAGAGGAATAGATGAGGTGAATGCACAGTTTACCCAGAGTAGGGGAATCAAGAACTCGAGACCATAAGGTTTAAGGCAAGGGGGGAAAGATTAACCTGGGCATTGAAAGACTGGAGCGACTAGGCTTGTATACACTGGAATTTAGAAGGATGAGAGGAGATCTTATCGAAACGTATAAGATTATTAAGGGGTTGGACACGTTAGAGGCAGGAAACATGTTCCCAATGTTGGGGGAGTCCAGAACAAGGGGCCACAGTTTAAGAATAAGGGGTAGGCCATTTAGAACTGAGATGAGGAAAAACTTTTTCAGTCAGAGAGTTGTGAATCTGTGGAATTCTCTGCCTCAGAAGGCAGTGGAGGCCAATTCTCTGAATGCATTCAAGAGAGAGCTAGATAGAGCTCTTAAGGATAGCGGAGTCAGGGGGTATGGGGAGAAGGCAGGAACGGGGTACTGTTTGAGAATGATCAGCCATGATCACATTGAATGGCGGTGCTGGCTCGAAGGGCCGAATGGCCTCCTCCTGCACCTATTGTCTATCGTCTATAATCACATGACAACTCAATTCCAAGATGAAAGCTAAATTAACGCTTTGATTCATTGAGAAAATTCTTTAAAAATATGTCGTTCCATTTAAACGCAGGGGTGTTTAGTTTAGTTTAGAGATACAATGCGGAAATAGGCCTTTTGGTTTACCGAGTCTGTGCCGACCAGCGATCCCCATACACTAGCACTATTCTACACACCCGGGACAATTTACAGCATTTTTACCGAAGCCAATTAATAGGGACCTGAGGGGCAACATTTTTACACAAAGGATAGTAAGTGTATGGGGCGAGCTGCCAGAGGAGGTTGTTGAGGCAGGTACTATAATGTTTAAAGGTGTAATCATCCGTGGTTCTGGATGTACATGTTGCTGAACCAGTTCATGATACAACCAGTTAATGGGCTCGCCACTGTACACCTGTAGAAATTCAATAGCCTATTTGTTTGGCATGGCTTGTTAGCCTGGTTTGGGAACAGCTCCATCCAAGACCGCAAGGAATTGCAGAGAATTGTGGACGCAGCCCAGACCATCACACAAACCAACCTCCCTTCCATTGACTCCATTTACACCTCACGCTGCCTTGGCAAGGCCACCAGCACAATCCACGATGTCACACCCTGGCCATTCACTTTTCTCCCCTCTCCCATCGGGCAAACGGTATAGAAGTGTGAAAACGCACACCTCCAGATTCAGGGACAGTTTCTTCCCAACTGTTATCAGGCAACTAAATCATCCTATCAACAACTAGAGAGGAGTCCTGAGCTACTATCTACCTCATTGGAGACCCTTAGACTAACTATGATCAGATTTTACTGGACTTTATCTCGCACTAAAGGCTATTCACATTATGCCCATCATCATGAACCCGTCCACTGTGGATGGCTCGATTGCAATCGTGTATTGTTATTCCGCTGACTGGTCAGCACGACACAAAAGCTTTTCACTGTAACTTTGTTTCACGTGACGATAAACTAAATTCAAACTCAATATTTGGAATCTCCTCCACCTTCTGAGGAAGTCCTGGGGATCTGTCAATGAGATGTGTCCTTCCAGCTTCTAGTTATCATCTGGAGATTTCAATCATCATATACATATGTTTTTTTGTCTAACTACACACTGATATGGTTCCTGTTCCAATTTCCCCAATGAGAAGAACCTGCTTTTAACTGAGGAAGTCGTTGTGGTTTAATGCCTCTGCATCTCGTACCACTTCCTGGAACAGGGGTAGATATATAATGACCTCGTCTGCCCTCTGTACGGTGATTGGAGTGTGCAGCCAGTTCAGGAGCAGTTAGTGACTGGCCTCCCAAGTCAGTGTGTTTGCAGATAGTTGGCTGCAAAGCCTGGGACCCTCACTCTCGCTCACGGGCGGCATGGTGGCGCAGCGGTAGAGTTGCTGCCTTACAGCGCCAGAGACCAAGGTTCGATCCTGACCACGGCTGCCGTCTGTACGGAGTTTATGCGTTCTCCCTGTTGGTTTTCTCCAGTTCCCTCCCACACTCCAAAGACATACGGGTTTGTAGCTTAGTTGGTTTGGTATGATTGTAAATTGTCCCTAGTGTGTGTAGGACAGTGTGAGTGTGCGGGAATTGCTGGTCGGCACGGACTCGGTGGGCCAAAGGTCCTGTTTCCGTGCTGCATCTCTAAGCTACACTAAACACAGATAGTCCTCGCCAGAGTCGGCAGCTTTTCCCCATCGTTCCTTCTCCCTGTCTCACACAGCGTGTTCTCCTAGTTTGTACGTCAGCACTGGATGGAAATTGACAGTTGAGACTCAGCGCTGTAATCCATGCTACCTGAAACAAATGACTGCGTATTATTCATTCTTATGGGAACTAAGCAAAACACATTCAGACATCCAAGACTGAATCTAGTTCAGCATCTCAAATTTCAAAAGTAAACCCGTCTCAAAATACACCCATTATATGTCTTCTATGACCCGTAGTATATATTGCAATTTTGTACAAAATCTATCTTCTACCTCCTTGGTGGACTGACATGTGAGCTAGGTTGCTACTGAAAGTTGATTTTTATTCCTCCTTTCTTTCTCCCTCTTTGATTTCCCTCCTCTTTACCTTTTAGAGATAGTCATAGAGTCATACAGCACGGAAACAGGTCCCTCGGCCCAACCTGCCCACACCTGACCAACATGTCCCACCTACACTAGTCCCACCTGCCTGCGTTTGGCCCATATCCCTCTAAACCTATCCTATCCATGTACCTGTCCAATTGTTTCAGAAGCATTGTGATATTCCCTGCCTCAGCTACCTCCTCTGGCAGCTTGTTCCATACACCCACCACCCTTTGTGTGAAAAAGTTACCACTCAGATTCCTATTAAATCTTTCCCCTCCTCATCATTTTTTTCTCTTTTGCTGTCTTTTCGTTCTTTTCTCTCTCCCCGTTTTCTCTTTACGGGCCGAATGCAGGCAAATTTGACTACCTCAGATAGGGCATCTTGATTAACATGGACGTGTTAGGCCGAATGGGCTTGTTTCCGTGCTGTGTGACTATGACTCTCTCTCCTTTCTTTCTCCCTCTCCCAGCAACGTTGTGAAGGATTGAATGAGTGCACCTGTTAACCTGGTGGCTTCTGACTCACTGACATTCGAGCCTGTGCTGATTCAGAACTCCTACGCTGTGCACAGATTACCAATTCATCTCTTATCTGCCCCGTTTTACACTCCGCGCACTCTTATTACAACAACTCCAGCTGACCCGAGGATGTGTTTAGAGCTTAGAGAGAGTGCGGAAACTGAGTCCGCTCCGAGCAGTGACACTACCGCTAACACTATCCGACACACTGGGGACAATTTACAATTTTACTGAAGCCAATTAGCCTACAAACCTGCACACCCTGGCTGGTACGCGTGACAACAGACTCAACGCAAACACAACCTCACCGTGCAGCAGTTTGCGTTTCCATTCCATCACTCTTATTGAAACCAGTTTTTTCCCTTTTCAAATTCTATATTTATTGCTTGAATTTAGGTTCCCCGGGCGCCCCGGGAGTTAAATGCTGCCTCTGGATTAATAGTTCATCTGGGGCTGTTATTGCCGTACATAAAACTCCATGAAAGCATTTTTCTGCCACGCAAGGAAGTTTCCTCAGCTGCACTAACAAGCTACGGTCCGCGTCCCGTGCTACAGAAGTGCTGCTCACATTCCGTGGCGTGCCACATGTGCGGTGAGCCGTTGAGCTTCGTGCCCCGGGGCTGTCGTTCCAGCGCTCACTTCCGTAAAGCAATAGCCGTCCCGGGGAGAGACGCGATTGTTGAAGTCTTTGAGCCTTTCTCAAGAGAGAGAGAGAGAGAGAGAGAGATTTTTTTAATGGCCTTTTTTTTGGGGGGAAGTTTTAAACTTTGAATCTTTCACGTAAGGAACCATCTGTTGCAAATCTTGCTTCGCCGGCAGTGGGTAAATCTGCAAAAGCTTAAAATTTGAGTAGCTCTGGGCTTGAATCCGATCAGGGCGATCATTCCAACACTCAGTAAAGAGGCTATTTGGCCCCTTGAGTCCATTCTGGCTCACAGGGTAATCCCAACTAATTTACTAGGCAACCTGATACACTTCCAGATTCCACTAACCAACTACACAAGGGATCATTTACTGAAACCAAATCCTACTGGGACCCTTCAGACTAGGGTTGCCAACTTCCTCACCCCCAAATAAGGGACAAAGGGTGATGTCACCACCCCGTATCCCACGTGACCTCACCCAGCCAGCGGCCATGTGCTCCCGTTCCACCAAGGAATCTAAAGGGGATCTGACGGGCAAGTGATTTTTCACCTGGGGATGCCAAGAACTGCAGATGCTGGAAGCATAAAGTGTTGGAGGAACTCAGCAGGTGGGGCATCATCTGTGGAGGGAATGGGACCCTTCCTCAGTCCTGACCCAAAACGTGTTCTCTGTAGGAAAGAACTGCAGATGCTGGTTTACACCAAAGATAGGCACATAATGCTGGAGTAACTCAGTAGGACGGGCAGCATCTGTGGAGCATCTCTCCAGCGATGTTGCCTGTCACGCTGAGCTTCTCCAGCATTTTGTGTCTATCCAAAGTGTCGTCTGTCCGTTCCGTTCCCTGCACAGGTGACACCTGACTAACATAACTAGTAGGTGAATCGAGAACCAGAGGACATAGGTTGAAGGTGAAGGGGAAAAGATTTAATAGCAATCTGAGGGGTAACTTTTTCACACAAAGGGTGGTGGGTGTATGGAACAAGCTGCCAGAGGAGGTAGTTGAGGCTGGTACTCTCCCAATGTTTAAGAAGCAGTTAGGTACATGGATAGGACAGGTTTGGAGGGATATGGAGCAAGCGTAGGCAGGTGGGACTAGTGTCACTGGGACATGTTGGCCGGTGTGGGCAAGATGGGCCGAAGGGCCGGTTTCCCCACTGTAGCACTCCAGCACTTTGTAGTTCTCAGCTAATGAGTTATTTCCTTTGGACTTGAGGAAATAGACTCCGATTCCAGACGGAGATTATTGTGACTGTACGTGCTGGCGTGGTTCCTCTGGGCATCACAGAGGAAGACGGCCAGATTCAGCCGGACACATCCTGGAGTATCGGAGGTGAACAATCAGGCCTCTTCTCCCTAAAGAAAACGTGGAATGAAACGTGAGCGATTTAGAGTATAGAAGTTGGGATGTAATGTTGAAATTGTACAGGGCATTGGTGAGGCCGAATCTGGAGTATGGTGTGCAGTTCTGGTCGCCAAATTATAGGAAGGATGTCGACAAAATGGAGAGGGTACAGAGGAGATTTACTAGAATGTTGCCTGGGTTTCAGCACTTAGGCTACAGAGAGAGGTTGAACAGGTTGGGTCTTTATTCTTTGGAGCCTGGAAGGTTGAGGGGGGACTTGATAGAGGTTTTTAAAATTATGAGAGGGACGGACAGAGTTGACGTGGGTAGGCTTTTCCCTTTGAGAGTGGGGAATATTCCAACAAGGGGACATAGCTTCAGAATTGAGGGACAAAGGTTTAGGGGTAACATGAGGGGGAACTTCTTTACTCAGAGGGTTGTGGCTGTATGGAATGGGCTTCCGGTGGAAGTGGTGGAGGCTGGCTCGATTTTATTATTTAAGAGAAAATTGGATAGGTATATGGATAGGAGGGGATTGGAGGGTTATGGTCTGAGTGCAGGTAGATGAGACTAGGTCAGGGAGAATGGTCGGCGTGGACTGGTAGGGCCGGACAGGCCTGTTTCCATGCTGTAGTTATATGTTATGTTAAATAGGGTGTCAGCTGGTCATGGGAATGATAATTGAATGTGTCATAGTGAGAAATGAGGCCCTGTTCGAGACGTATAATTACACAGTGTAGGTCAGACCGGATCCGTGCAGTGCTACAAGCAAAGTCCGAGCAATGTCTCCATGCTCCCACTGCTAACGTAACCCCTGATGGGTCGAATGGCCTAATTCTGCTCCTATCACTTATGATCTTACGAAAGCATCGTAGTTTTAGTTTTAGTTTTTAATTCAGAGATACAGCGAGGAAGCAGGCCCTTCGGCCCACCGAGTCCATGCCGGCCACGATCACCCATGCACTAGTTCTATCCGACACACTGGGGGCATTTTTTACAGAAGGCAATGAACTAACAAACCAGATTTAGAGGGGTGTGGGGCAATCACAGGCAGGTGGGACTTGTGTAGATGGGGCATGTTGGGTGGTGTGGGAAAGTTGGGTCGAAGGGCCTGTTTCCACGATGTATGACTTCATGACTCATGCCTTTTTGTCCCGCCCCCCTGAAATCAGTCTGAAGAAGGGTCAAGACCAGAAACGTCGCCCATTCCTTCTCTCCTGAGATGCTGCCTGACCTGCTGAGTTACTTCAGCATTTTGTGAATAAACACCTTCGATTTGTACCAGCATCTGCAGTTATTTTCTTACACTCCATGACTCTGTGTGGGGAATGTATGTTTAGTTTAGTTTCATTCAGATATACAGTATGGAAACAGGCCTTCGGCCGATTGAGTCCACGCTGACCAAGAATCGTCCGTTCTAATCTACACATTAGATTTACAGAAGCCACTTAACCTTCCAACATGCACATCTTTGGGATGTGGGAGGAAACCAGAGCACCCGGAAGAAACCCACGCAGTCACAGAGAGAACGTGCAAACTCTACACACAGACAGCTTGCAAGGTCAGGATCCAACCTGGGTTCCCGGTGCTGTGAGGCAGCAGCTCTACCTGTTAAAGTCAAGTCAAGTCAAGTCAATTTTATTTGTATAGCACATTTAAAAACAACCCACGTTGACCAAAGTGCTGTACATTTGATTAGGTTCCAATAGAAAAAAAGGACGATAGTGTTTTTAAAAAACACCCAATAAATCCACTGAGATGGTGCTCTTAGTGTTTAAAGACGTGACCTATTTTACGCCCATATATCACAACCTCAAGAGCAGGCCGCGATTGTGGTTTCACTATCCACTTCAACCTCTCTCCTCATCAATCTCATTCGTAATGTTTCCCTGCTGCCCAGCACCCTGGGGATGTCTGCAAGCTGCTCCTGGAGTAACCATTCCAATTACTACACATAATGGAGCCCAGGCAGTCTCCCGTGTGCCTCTGTCTCTACAATGCTCCCAACATGCGAGCATCTTCCTCGAACGCCAGAACTGCAATCTAATTTTCTCTCTGGCTCACCAGTGGTGTAAGGCAGCCTCATATCAAGAGCATTAATCAAGCCTCGTCCCCCTCAAGGTGAACGTTGCTTACACAATTGAAGGGAGCAGGGAAACAAAATGTTGCCCCCGCCGCCCAAACAAGTCATTGAGCAGCATGGACAGGGAAGATAGACACGAAACACTGGAGTAACTCAGCGGGACAGGCAGCATCTCTGGAGAGAAGGAATGGGTGGTGTCTCGGGTCGAGACCCTTCTTCAGACTGTGGTGACACAATGATTACTTGGAACACTTGTCGTAGTCTCATTGCACGAACCGACCCGGACACCTTTGCCGCTGAAAATGATGTCAAACGAAAGAACTGCAGATGCTGGTTAATGCACAAAAGGACACAAAGTGCTGGAGTAACTCGGCGGGTCAGGCAGCATCTCTGGAGAGGTGGAATAGGTGGCGTCTCGGGACGAGACCTTTCTTCGGACCCGGAACAGGCCCTACGGTCCTCCTTGCCTGTTATAGAGCTGTACAGTATGGAAACAGGCCCTTCGGCCCTCCTTGTCCGTGCTGACCAATTTGCCACACTGGGTTAGACCCATTTGTGGCCCCTCTCCCTCTAAACGTCCCTGCGGCACGGTGGCGCAGCGGTAGAGTTGCTGCCTTACAGCGAATGCAGCGCCGGAGACTCAGGTTCGATCCTGACTACGGGCGCCGTCTGTACGGAGTTTGGACGTTCTCCCCGTGACCTGCGTGGGTTTTCTCCGAGATCTTCGGTTTCCTCCCACACTCCAAAGACGTACAGGTATGTAGGTTAATTGACTGGGTAAATGTAAAAATTGTCTCTAGTGTGTGTAGGGGATCGCTGGGCGGCGCGGACTCGGTGGGCCGAAGGGCCTGTTTCCGCGCTGTATCTCTAAATCTAAATCTAAAATCTAAACCTTTCCTATGCCATAAAATTGGCTGTTGTCTCATGCCTAAAATTTGTAATTGCATCCACTTCTAAAGCATCCTCTGTCGGCTCATTCCAGACCCGTTGAGTTCCTCCAGCACTTTTTGTCTGTGTGTGTGTGGGGTTTTTTTCTACCCCTTCTCTCTATGGCGGTTCCCTGGCCTGGCACATTCACAGCACTATCTGTTTTCCTTTTGGTTTTAGTGTCTGCATGGGGTGTGCTTTGCTATTCGCCCGTAAACGGATGACTGTTGTGCTTGCTGGTGCAGTGCAGCGGGCTGACAAGTTAAAACCAAATTAAGACTGCCTGGCAGAAGTGTTCGCTGGAGATGTTCCGTGGTTTTGCATTCCCTGTGGAGCGAACGAAGTACATGTTCACCAGCAACTTGAAATGTGTTCAGCAGCAACTGATTTCATTTTGACTTTCTTCTAAAAGAAAACAATATTTTGTCATAAAACTCTACCATCCCTCAATTGCAGCGTTTGATGTCTTTTTTTAATTCCCAGCAGCAAGACTTCAAATGCGAGCTCTTCTGCTTTAAGCAAAGTGTAACAGCTATTTTAGTAAGCACTGCAGAGGCAGACTCGGAGTTCCTTTGTGGAAATAAAAGGATGACACATTCTGGAAATCCAAAAGGCAACCAAGGTCGGCCATGATTGAATGGCAGAGAGGACCTGATGGGCCGAACGGTCTAATTCTGCTCCTCGAACTTATGAACCAGAAGATGCTGGAAACACTCAGCAGACCATTCAGCATCCGTGGAGTGAGAAACCGAGTTAACGTTTCGGGTGCAAGGCCACTTGTTGGAGTGTTGTGGTAAATGTGTGGCCTCTTGTTCGGCCTTTAACAAGGAACTGGGCATGGTTGGTGTTCATAAGTGATTGGAGCAGTATTAGACCATTCGGCCCATCATGTCTGTTCCGCCATTCAATCGTGGCTGATCTATCTTTCCCTCTTAGAAACATAGAAACATAGAAAGTAGGTGCACGAGGAGGCCATTCAGCCCTTCGAGCCAGCACCGACATTCATTGTGATCATGGCTGATCATCCACAATCAGTAACCTGTGCCTGCCTTCTCCCCATATCCCTTGATTTCACTAGCCCCAAGAGCTCTATATAAATCTCTCTTAAATTCATCCAGTGATTTGGTCTCCACTGCCCTCTGTGGCAGAGAATTCCCCATTCTCTTAACCCAATTAACATATAACATATAACAACTACAGCATGGAAACAGGCCTGTCCGGCCCTACCAGTCCACGCCGACCATTCTCCCTGACCTAGTCTCATCTACCTGCACTCAGACCATAACCCTCCAATCCCCTCCTATCCATATACCTATCCAATTTACTCTTAAATAATAAAATCGAGCCAGCCTCCACCACTTCCACCGGAAGCCCATTCCATACAGCCACAACCCTCTGAGTAAAGAAGTTCCCCCTCATGTTACCCCTAAACCTTTGTCCCTCAATTCTGAAGTTATGTCCCCTTGTTGGAATCTTCCCCACTCTCAAAGGGAAAAGCCTACCCACGTCAACTCTGTCCGTCCCTCTCAAAATTTTAAAAACCTCTATCAAGTCCCCCCTCAACCTTCTACGCTCCAAAGAATAAAGACCCAACCTATTCAACCTCTCTCTGTAGCCTAAGTGCTGAAACCCAGGCAACATTCTAGTAAATCTCCTCTGTACCCTCTCCATTTTGTCGACATCCTTCCCATTCTCCTGCCTTCTCCCCGTAACCCCTGACACCCGCACTAATCAAGAATCTATCTATCTCTGCTGTAAAAATATTCATTGACTTGGCCTCTACAGCTGTCCGTGGCAATTTAAGTGGTGTGATTCTGAGAGCTAGCACAGCTTTGATGGGCCGAATGGCTTCTCCTGCGTCTTGGCAATGGTTGAGCAGTGAATGACTTCTGGCCACCACTCAGGCACGTAAAACCCTTTGATAACTATTCTCTGCAGAGCATGTGTGCACGGATGTCACAAAACAAAGAGTTTGTAGACGTTCAACTTCTGAAAGCAGCTGAATTATTTATCCTGAAGAACATGCAAGTGTATATTGTCAACCTGCACACTTTCATCCCCTGATCCTTGTTCACCTCCTGAGGATAGATGAGCCGAGTCGGCATTCCTGTTCATAAGAACCACTTTACCGGGGAGATCTTTGAACCTGTAACTAATCACGCAGGTTTAATCACACAGATTTGTACCAGCATCTGCAGTTATTTTCTTACACGGGTTTAAGGGTGCCATTTAACTGAGCGTCCTGCTCCACTTGAAGATGCACAGGAGTACGTGTTAATGCGTGAAGATGCAAGGAGATTGAAGAGAGTTTAAAGTTCCGAGGGTCAACATGCGTGTGTTTGGGAGTTCAGAACACGCAGTTAATTGGAATTGATTGGAGTTTGAGGAGGGTTTATCCCTATCAGTCCGACCACTGTTGCGGCAAAATGCTCTTTATCCATGAAAGGTGCAGATCAAAAGAGGCACAGGATTTAATGTGAGCGGATGGGAACATGTAAAATCTGATGACATGACTCTGGGAAAAGATGAAGTGACTACTTTGTTCCCCCCCCCCCCCCCCCCCCTCCACCCCTCCACCCCTCCACCCCTCCACCCCTCCACCCCTTCACCACATAACATGAAAGCTTATACCACAACATTTTTGTGCACATCCGATGGAATTATTTCTGAGACCTGCTACTTTGGCAGATAGATTTTCCAGGTAATACCTTCCTCTAATTCAGGATGTGATCCAGCCCCCCCCCCCCTCCACCATCACCACCCCCCCGCCCGCTCTGTGCATCAGTCCTGGAGACGGGAATAATTAATCACAGCGACTTTGATGTGGTGCTGGGAGCCTTGTGCGGGGATTTGTCAGGAGTGATTTTACGTGGGGGAATTTAACTGTCTGATACAAAAGAGGTGGGCAAGATGTGGCCTGACATTTGCCGACTGCTCTCTGGTTACTATGGGAACACTAGGATTTTAATTTTTCTCCTCCACAGATAAATAAAAGTGAATTGCACTGTGTTAATCTAATTGAGGGGTTCAGATAGCCTCGGCAGTAAGCACCCAGCTCAGCTGGCTTATCTTCAAAACCCTGAGGTTTACAACCTTGAACCGCTCGGTATCTCTCCCTTTGATGTGTGTTTACGTGGGGGGAGGAAGGCAAGATGACTCCATGTTACATCTGCTGCTTGCCACTCTCTTCTCGTTCACTCGCATCGGCTTTTACACGAGGTTTGATGCTGGAGAATTCACAATAAAATGCTGGAGAACCACAACATGGATCTTCGAGAAACATATAAAATTCTGAAGGGATTGGACAGGCTCGATGCAGGAAAAATATTCCCGGTGTTGGGGGAGTCGAGAACCAGGGGTCACACAGTTTAAGAATAAGGGGTAGGCCATTTAGCACTGAGATGAGGAAATACTTTTTCAGCCAGAGAGTTGTGAATCTGTGGAATTCTCTGCCACAGAAGGCAGTGGAGGCCGATTCACTGGGTGTTTTCAGGTGAGAGTTAGATTTAGCTCTTATGGCTCAAGGGATATGTGGAAACAGCTGGATCATATTGAATGGCAGTGTTAGCTCGAAGGGCCGAATGGCCTACTCCTGCACCAATTTCTTTTCTAAAAACTTGTATTTCTGAGGCACCCATCTTGTCCACCATTCATGGCAGGCCTCCTGGCAGCCCTATGAGACCGGAGATCAGCTGCGTGCAGTCTGTTCCGAATTGTCTGGGCAGAGAGCCGTCGGCCATATCGTCCTGCAAACCTTGACTGCAAATCTGTAGAAGACAGCCTATGGTTCCTAAGTGCTGACAGGGTGAGGAAACGGTCTTCTTCGGGTGTCGTCTTCTTGGGACGCCCACTTCGCGGCCTGTCTCTGACATCCCCCGTTATATGGAACTTGGCCTTCACTTTGGAGATGGTACTAGGGCTCACTCCAAATAATGCCGCAACTTGGTTTTGCGGAACACCAGCTTGAAGTTGCCCTATCGCACGGGCCCTATCCAGATCAGTCAAACGTGGCATGCCGATTCTTGGAGCAGACGCCTACTGACCACTGTAGCAGGGCCCATGCTCACAGATGCTGCCAATCAGGTGCCAATCAGGCACCTGATTGTCAGCACCTGGGGGTACCAGAAGCTCAAAACAAGAGTCAATAGCAATAGCAGAATAAGCTGTTTGGCATTGGCAGAGAAGATTTGGCAAATTTTTCATGGGCGCAACCCATATACTCAGCTCTGCTGCTCAGCCCACAAATGCATGTTCCTTACAAATGTGGCACCATTTAAAAGGGAAATAAACAGGCTTTCCAACGGTATAAGATTTATTGCCAAGAAGCATTGTTACAACAAAGAAATAATCTACCAAACACACATTTCCTTACTTTTTGTGCTATGTTTATGTATATATGCATGTGTGTGTGTGTATATATTTATACACACATATATATATATATATATATATATATATATATTTGTATATGTGTGCGTGTGTATATAAATATATATATATATATATATATATATATATATATATATGTGTGTGTGTGTGTGTGTGTATATATATATATATGTGTGTATATATATATATATATGTAGGAATATAACTGCAGATGCTGGTACAAATCGAAGGTATTTATTCACAAAATGCTGGAGTAACTCAGCAGGTCAGGCAGCATCTCAGCAGAGAAGGAATGGATAACGTTTTGAGTCGAGACCCTTCTTCAGACCCGAAACGCCACCCATTCCTTCTCTCCTGGGATGCTGTGTGACCTGCTGAGTTACTCCAGCATTTTGTATATAAATATATGTATTTATTTGCACTTGAATGTGCAGGGAGTGGAGGGATAAGGATCGTGTGCAGACAGAGAAGATAGTTTAACTAGGCATCATGTTCAGCACTCACATTGTGGGCTGAAGGGCCTGTTCCTGTGCTGTACTGTTCTGTGTACTCGTACGGAGACAAAATGGGGACGAGTAAGTGGGAGTGTGCTGAACACCTGTGCCTGAAAACTACAAACCGCACCACAGAGTTGATCAGATCGTGCCCGCAGCCCTTTATCAGTTCTCTGGATGATGGTTTAGCAGCTGTTAGAGCAATGTAGTGGGAAGACGAGCCAGTACTACAAAGGTGTGCAAGATTTGCAAAGCCTGCGCCTCTACTGATAAAGCCAAGCGTTCTCACATATTAGCAAAATAATCTTTTTTGTCAAAGTTTGCCAGTGTTATCATTTTGAGATTTCTTCACTTGGTTATTTAAGCTTCAGTGAGTGGGGATTGAACGGGGTCAGGTCCTGCTTCCTACACCCCCAGTACTTATTCACTCTAGAGATTTGGGAATAAGCTTTGACTGATTCTACTTTGGAAAGTGTCCAGACTGGTTGTACCAAGGCCTGGCACGGCAATTCCAACACACAGGACATGAGAGGCTGCAGAGAGTGGTGGACAGCCCGGTCCATCAAGGGCACAGCCCTTCCCACCATTGAAAGCATCTGCACCAGGTGCTGACTCAAGAAGGTGGCATCGATCATCAAAATAGCCGCTCATAAGCACCCCCCCCCCCCCCCGCGAGCAAGCCCTCGGACCACACGCGGAATTTCATGAATTTAAAAAAGCTGTTAAATTTCGTTTTGTGTATCTGGTGAGCAGCTGCCTCTGAACACATTTGAATCTGTATATCCTCCAGGCAAGCTACTTGGCAGGAAACCAGACCACTGTCCTGTGGGCCTGTGGTGTCAATGGCTCCTCGGGGTTGGAAAGTCTGTGTTGATATCAGATTCCAGTGTTGGAAACTGAGGCGGTCAGTTGTGTCCAGCACTGGCAAAGTGCTGCTGTGTTTCACATAAGGTGTGAAACTGACAATCCATCTGTCCCTCTCGAAGATGTCAAAGGAAAAACTCGGTGGCGCAGCAGTAGAGTTGCTGCCTTACAAACGGCAGAGACTCGGGTTCGATCCTGACTACAGGTGCTGTCTGTGTGTTTGTATGTTATCCCTGTGATCAAAGATAGACACCATGTGCTGGAGTAACTCAATGGGTCAGGCAGCATCTTGGGAACAAACGTTTTCCCTGTTTTCCTCCCACACTTCAACGACGTACAGATTTGTAGCTAAATTGACATCAGTAAAATAGTAAATAGTAAATTGTTCCTAGCGTGTTGGATAGTGGTAGTGATCACAGTTCAGTTCTAATTGTTTCTTAAACGTTGCGATAGTCCCTGCCCCAATCTTGGTAGGCTGTGGAAACTGTTTCCACATGGTATCTTTAAAGTCTAAAGCTCAGGTGTTAGTCCCTTCCAACTCAGGTCAATATTGATTCCAAGAAAGTCAAAGAGCGTTCAATTGTCACATGAGCAATGAAATTGTCATATGTAACTGTCTTGTGGAACAATGAAATTCTTCCTTACTGTTGCTTCACAGGCATATTAAATGCAACAACAGAAATAAATATAAACAATCAATAATGCTATAAAATAGTAATCATTAATACGAGGCAAGCAGACCATAACAGCGGAAACTCCTCTGTACAACCAAAGACCCAGTCCAGAGAAGATCATACTGTAGTTACTGAGGTTAGTGTTATGCAGCGTTCAAGAGCCTGAGAGTTGTTGGGAAGAAGCTATTCGTGAACCTGGTGCTCGTGGTTTTCTTCATCCCGATGGTAGCAATGAGATGAGAGAGTGGCCAGGGTGGTGTGGGTTCTTGATGATATTGGCTGTCTCTTTGTGGCAGCACCTCCTGTTGATCTCTTCAATGGTGGGGAGGTCAATAACCGTGATGGACTGGGCAGTGTCCACCACTCTCTGTAGTCTCCTTCGTACCTGGTTGTTTTCGAGTTGCCAAACCAGGCTGTGAGGCAAGCAATCAGTATGCCCTCCACCATACACCTGTAGAGGTTTGATAATTTATTGATGTTCTGAATCTCCTCAGGTTTCTGTGAGGAAGAGGCGTTGGTAAGCTTTCTTTGTGATTTTTTGATTTTATGAAAAAAAATCTGGCCCCTGCAAATGGATGTTTATGGGCGCTTACTGTATCCAAATTGCTTGATATTCCTCATTACAACAACACTTCAAAGGTATTTTATTGGCTGTAAAACACTCTTGGACAAGCCTCAATGGAAATGCAAGTTTTTTTTGAAGTTCGTAACCAGAGATCTCTTTGCTGCCTCATTATAGTCGTTTACCAAGGACACTTTCTTTTGTAGTAAAGTTCATGAGTTGTGATGCCTTATAATGCACTGCACATTCTCGGCATTTTGAATCACGGTGTTGACAGCTAGTGCAGTCTGTATATAGATGGAAGACGGGTTTCAATAGACAATAGACAATAGGTGCAGGAGTAGGCCATTCGGCCCTTCGAGCCAGCCGCCATTCATTCGGTTTCGACCAGAAACATCACCCATTCCTTCTCTCCGGAGATGCTGCCGGTCCCGCTGAGTTACTCCAGCATTTTGTGTCTATCTTCGGGATAGACTGTAGACGCTGCTTGTCTATAGATACACAGGTCACTGTTTATCTCCACTTCTACTCTCAATCCAACTACCATTATTTTATGGAATGAATGAGGGTGGGGACAACAGAGGGAAGAGCCAAGAGTGGGTAGGAAGGAACTGCAGGTGCTGCTGTAGTTTAGTTTAGTTTAGAGATACAGCGCGGATACAGGCACTTTTGGCCCACCGGGTCCGCGCCGACCAGCGATCCCCGCACACTAACACTATCCTACACCCATTGGGGACACTTTTTATATTTTCCAAGCCAATTAACCAACATACCTGTACGTCTTTGGCGTGTGGGACGAAACCGAAGAACCCGGGTCTCCGGCGCTGCATTCGCTGTAAGGCAGCAACTCTACCGCTGCGCCACTGTGCCGCCCAAGGTTTACACCGAAGAAGGCACAAAATGATGGAGCAACTCAACGGGCCAGGCAGTGTCTCTGGAGAAAAGGAATAGGTCGCGTGGTTTTGGGACGGAACCCTTCTTCAGAGGAGTCACGAGCGTTCACTTGCCATATGTCCTGAAGAATAAAATTCGTTCTCACTTCCAGCAGCACAATAGGTTTGCAAACACAGTACCCAACAGATAATATATTAAATCAACACTATAAAAGTTAAATAAATAAATAAAATTGTAGCGTGGGGGGTAAAAGAGAACCTGAAGGTCTGAGTGCAACTGTGGCTGTGGGTAGTTTGAAGCCCAAGAGCAGCATAACTAGTTAACTTGAGGTTTAATGACAGAACTTTATCATCAGTATGTTGCCTGGGCTTGAGTTATAGGGAGAGTTTGGATCGGCGGGGACGTTTTTCTTTGGAGCGTAGGAGACTGAGGGGTGACGTTATTGAGATGCACATCATGAGGGGCATGGATAAAGTGAATGCTCACAGTCTTTTCCCCAGGTAGAGGATTCCGAAATCCGAGGGCACAGGCTTAAGATTAGAGGGCAGAGATTTAGGAGAGAGATCTTGGGGGTAACTTTGTCATTCAAAGGTTAGTCATATCTGGAATGAGCCCCCAGAAGAAGTTGCAGAAGCAGATACCAATTGGACTTCTTAAAGGCATTTGGACAGATATATGCACAAGAAAGGTTTAGAGGGAGATAGGACTTGCCCAGTGTGTCAACTTGTTTGGCATTGACAAGATGGGCTGAAGGGCCTGTTTCTGTGCTGCCCAGCTCTGACTCTGTGACTCTTGGGCTGCCCTTACGTAATCTGCTCTGTTCACCTGGTGGAGCAGGTACCACAGTATTTAAGAGGCTTTTGGTTAGGCAAATGGATGGGCTGGGAATGGAGGGATGTGGATCACGGTCAAGCAGGGGAGATTAGTTTATGTGTAGGAAGGAACGGCAGATGCTGGTCTAAACCGAAGACAGACACAAAAAAGCTGGAGTAACTCAGCGGGTCAGGCAGCATCCCTGGAGAAGCAGAATAGGTGACGTTTCAGGTCGGGACACTTCCACAGACCCTGCAGGTTTTATTTAGTTATTAAGATTATCTTGGCATCATGTTCGGTATTAGGGTTGCCAAGTTTGTCGCTCTCAAATGAGGGACAGAAGGTGCCGTCACCACCCCTCGCCCCACGTGACCTCACCCAGCCAGCGGCCACATGATCCCGCTCCACCAATGGCGGCTGCCCGGGCCGGGAGGCGGGTTGCTAGGCAACCTCCATCAGGCGGCGTCTGGGCCTGCAGAGGCCCCATGGCCTACAGTGTCAAGGCCTACAGCGGCCCCTGGGCCTACAGTGTCAAGGCCTACAGCGGCCCCTGGGCCTACAGTATCCGGGCTTACAGTGTCTGGGCTTACAGCCCCCCCCCGGGCCTAATACGGGACAAGGGCAGTCCCAATAAACGGGATGTTCCTGCTAATACGGGACAGTTGGCAACCCTATTCGGTATGGACATTGTGGGCCGAAAGGCCTGTTCCTGTGCTGTACTGCTCCATGTTCGGTGCTTCAGGACTCTGGTTGTACCACGGGAGCTGGAAGCACGTAGAAGAGGCTAATTTTCATCCCCGCTGCCACTGTGTGTAACTGATGGAGCGCATCACCTGCAGATTGTAGAATCCATCCAATTTATTTTTCTCAGGCCCTTTACACCGGAGAAGAACATTAACTGTGCAGGTTGTGCGCTGGGCAAACGATTATCTGTCAGGTGGCTGCCAAGGCAGCGTGGTGATAATTACACCAGTAATTTCTGCTCCTGCCTCTTGTCCAACCCCCCCCCCCCTCCTCACCACCACTCACTGCACTTCTGCTCAAGGGCAGATTTACTGAAACCAACTGTGAACGAAAACCCTCATGATCGTATTAAAAATTCGGATTTGAAACTCTTTCTGATTAAGATTGAAAGTTATGGCTCATTCAAGAGAAAAAATACCTCTCTTCATGTGCTGTTTGGCTAAGTTAGGCTTGTTAAACCCTTCGTGTTTAAAGTGAAGGGGGAACGATTTCATGGGAATTTGAGGGGTAATTTTTTCACACAAAGGGTGGTGGGTTTGTGGAACAAGCTGCCAGAGGAGGTGGTTGAGGCAGAGATTATTGCAACATTAAGAAACATTTAGGCAGGTACACGGATGGGACAGGTTTAGAGGGATATGGGCCAAACGCAGGCAGGTGGGGCTAGTGTCGATGGGACATGTTGGGCGGTGTGGGCAAGTTGGGCCGAAGGACCTGTTTCCACGCTGTATCCCTCTTTGCCTCGATGACTGGGGTGAAGGAGTGGGTTAATTGGGAAATGCTGCCTTACCCTCCACCATGGTCGTGGAACAAATTCTACTCCCTCTCTGATTCCATCTTTGTTTAGTTTAGCGGAAACAGGCCCTTCGGCCCACCGACTGCAAACCGACCAGCGACCCCCGCACACCAACACTATCCTACACACACTAGGGACAATTTACATTTACACCAAGCCGATTAACCTACAAACCTGTACGTCTTCGAAGTGTGGGAGGAAACCGAAGATCTCAGAGAAAACCCACGGGGGGGAACGTACAAACTACGTACAGACAGCACCCGTAGCCGGGTTCGAACTCGGTGCTGTAAGACCAGAGACTAGGGTTCTTTTGGTTTCTCCTCTTTCTCGCATCCAGCTCCTCCTGATGCTGCCCCCTGCCTGTCCCCAGCTCTCGTGTGGAGTGAAATGATTGCAGTTGTAATTGTGCCCGGGCGAGAGAGGGGGGGGGGAACCCCAGAGGTTGACTCATTCGAAAGTTCAACCTTCTGTGCAGCCTCAGTTGTCAGATTCCTTTATCCTAATCCTTTCAGCGAGGCAGCAATGAGGAGCAGTTGTGGTAATGTGGGGGCGGTGGGGGGTCCCCACAGAACTGGACGCGAGAGAACTGGAGGCGAGGAACTGCAGTCGTGGGTTAGGGATTTGTCCCCCGTTGTTTGCGTTAAACGCTTGACGTGATTGCATCTCCACCCTGGGCTCGGCTCTGCTGCAGAAAGCGGAGGCCAAGTGCCGCTCCGCTGATCCGGAGTTCAATGCCCACACGTCACCGTGCCGTTGTTTGTACACCGTGTGCTTGGTGGAATAATGGGATGTTCTGTCGCCTTCCACGGTGCTGCAAAGAAATAGCTTTAATAAGGGACTCAATTATAGAACCTGCAGGCACACTGCTAGCGATTTGCTGCTTCATGCTGGTGAGGAAGGTGAATGGAACGACACGCACCCAAACCTTACTGGGTGAAGCTGGGACGTGCTGTCGTTAGCGTCACTTGGCCTGCTCTAGTTCACCTCTGTCAGTCTTTCGGGGTTCATGTAATCTTGCGCTGTGACTGGTTTGGCAGCAACGTCTCTGTTTACCAGATGTTTGCCAGCAACGTTCCACTGAGCAGATCCCAAGTCTGCTTTTGCCATTCGGGGCAATGCTTGGAGTTCGTCCCCCTTATCTTGGGCGGCACGGTGGCGCAGCATTAGAGTCGCTGCCTCACGGCGCCAGAGACCCAGGTTCGATCCCGACTGTGGGTGCTGTCAGCACGGAGTTTGCACGTTCTCCCCGTGCCCGCGTGGGTTTTCTCCGGGTGCTCCGGTTGCCTCCCACACTCCAAAGGCGTGCAGTTTTGTAGGTTAATTGGCTTCTGTAAACTGTCCCTAATGTCTAGGATAGAACTAGTGGTCGGCACAGACTCGGTGGGCCGAAGGGCCTGTTTCCACGCTGTGTCTCTAAACTAAACTCCGGCTGACAGCTTTAACGCCTTTTACCACCAATTACAGATGTGTTGGTTTTTAAAAATGTGCCTTTTTCCCCAAAAGCTGCCAATTATGTGAAGTAACTTTAATGAATACTTACACAGCCGTGTGATTCTGGGACTGAGACTGGCAGCGGATGTAAAAGGACATGAACTCTGGCTGTTTTGGAACGTTGGCAGTGAAACAGTTAAGACATCAGGAGCTGCTTTGTACACGTCTTGGTCATGTTTGTTGGCAACACTAGATCATGCAGACACACACGGCAAACAAGGGCATTTCTATCTGGGTGAAGGTCAGTGTAAACATAGAAACATAGACAATAGGTGCAGGAGTAGGCCATTCGGCCCTTCGAGCCAGCACCACCATTCAATATGATCATGGCTGATCATCCAAAATCAGAAGCCCGTTCCTGCTTTCTCCCCATATCCCTTGATTCCATTAGCCTCAAGAGCTATATCTAACTCTCTCTTGAAAACATCCAGTGAATTGGCCTCCACTGCCTTCTGTGGCAGAGAATTCCACAGATTCACAACTCTCAGGGTGAAAAAGGTTTTTTCCTCATCTCGATCCTAAATGGCCGACCCCTTATTCTTACACTGTGATCCCTGGTTCTGGGCTCTTCCAACATCGAGAACATTTTTCCTGCTTCTAGCCTGTCCAATCCCTTAAGAAACGGGCAGGTACATGGATAGAAACATAGAAACATAGAAACATAGAAAATAGGTGCAGGAGTAGGCCATTTGGCCCTTCGAGCCTGCACCGCCATTCAATATGATCATGGCTGATCATCCAGCTCAGTAGCCTGTACCTGCCTTCTCTCCATACCCCTTGACCCCTTTAGCAAAAAGGGCCACATCTAACTCCCTCTTAAATATAGCCAATGAACTGGCCTCAACTACCTTCTGTGGCAGAGAATTCCACAGACTCACCACTCTCTGTGTGAAGAAATGTTTTCTCATCTCGGTCCTAAAAGACTTCCCTCTTATCCTTAAGCTGTGACCCCTGGTTCTGGACTCCCCCAACATCGGGAACAATCTTCCCGCATCTAGCCTCTCCAACCCCTTAAGAATTTTATATGTTTCTATAAGATCCCCCCTCAGTCTTCTAAATTCCAGCGAGTACAAGCCCAGTCTATCCAGTCTTTCCTCATATGTAAATCCCGCCATCCCAGGGATCAATCTGGTGAACCTTCTCTGTACTCCCTCTAAGGCAAGAACGTCTTTCCTCAGGTTAGGAGACCAAAACTGCACACAATACTCCAGGTGCGGTCTCACCAAGGCCCTGTACAACTGCAGCAGAACCTCCCTGCTCCTAAACTCAAATCCTCTTGCTATGAATGCCAACATACCATTCGCTTTCTTCTCTGCCTGCTGCACCTGCATGCTTGCTTTCAATGACTGGTGCACCATAACACCCAGGTCACGTTGCATCTCCCCTTCTCCCAATCGGTCACCATTCAGGTAATACTCTGCTTTCCTGTTCTTGCCGCCAAAGTGGATAACCTCACATTTATCCACCTAGATATAGGACAAGTTTAGAAGGATGTGGGCCAAACGCAGGCAGGTTGAACTAGTGTCACTGGGACATGTTGGTCGGTGTGGGCAAGTTAAGCCGAAGGGCCCTTTTCTACGGTGCAAAGAGGAGGTGAACCAGGAACTACTGCCACTTGTCCCAATCAAAGCAAGGTGATTTGTCCACAAAACTGGTGACTGCAGGGTAGTTGCCAATTAACCTATGGTTAAAAGCAATGGCAGCGCTTCCAGGAGTATGTTCATGGGGCTAGTTCTCCTGTCTGCCAACACCACCTTTGTAGAAACTGTAATTAAAAAAAGGAACCACAGTTGCTGGTTTTTACCAAAGATAGACACAAAATGTTGGAGTAACTCAGCGGGTCAGGCAGAGAACATGGACCGGTGACATTTCGGGTTAGGTCTGAAGAAGGGTCAATCAAGTATCAATCAAGAGTCCAAACCAAAACATCACTTATCCATTTTCACCACAGATGCTGCCTGACCCGCTGGTTACTCCAGCACTTTGTGTCCACCTTTGAAGAGGCTGCCAATGCATCGGGACCCTCTATCTGCTCTGGGTTGACCTTGTGCTTGTATGTGTCCAAAGGAGGGTCCCGACCCGACAAAAACATCTGCCCATTCCCTCCACAGATGCTGCCAGATCTCCTGAGCCTTATATCTTGCTCAAGATTCCAGCATTTGCAGTCCCTTGTGCCTCCACAGTGCAGTAATCATGACTTTTAAAATACATTTGGACAGATATATGGATTGGAAGGGTTTGGAGGGATATGGGTAAGGTTGCCAACTGTCCCGTACGGGACCACCCTTGTCCTGTATTAGGCCTGGGGGAACGCTGTAGGCCCGGACAGTGTAGGTCCGGACAGTGTAAGTCCGGACAGTATAGGCCCGGACGCTGTAGGCCCAGACGCTGTAGGCCCGGACAGTGTAGGTCCGGCAGTGTAGGCCTGGACGCTGTAGGCCCAGACGCTGTAGGTCCGGACAGTGTAGGCCCGGACGCTGTAGGCCCAGACGCTGTAGGCCCGGGCAGTGTAGGCCCGGACGCTGTAGGCCCAGATGCTGTAGGTCCGGACAGTGTAGGTCCGGACAGTGTAGGCTCGGAGGTTGCGTAGCAACCCGCTTCCAGGCCCGGGCGGCTGCCATTGGTGGAGCTGGAGCACGTGGCCGTTGGCTGGGTGAGATGACGTGGGGCGCGGGGCGGTGACATCATCATGTCCCTTATTTGGGAGTGAGATAGTTGGCACCCCTAGATATGGGCCAAATGACGGCAAATGAGATAGTGCGGCATGCCTTGGTTAGCCTGGGTGAGGTAGTTCGAGGGGGACATCTCCATGGTGTACAACTTTATAACTCTGAGTCGCTCTGGAGGTGAAAGTGAGCTTCTGTTCAGTGGAAGGTCCCTCCCTCTGGATCAAACATTCGTGGCTTCCGTGATAGAGCCTCGAGTGAAAATAATTATTCTGGTGGCTCCGACAACCAATTATTCTTTAAATTTCTCCCTCCCTGTGCCCTTTCACTGACCCTTCTCCTCGCTAACCCTCCCCCACCTTCTCTGCAGATGAAAACATGTTTCAGCACTAATTATCCAAGTAATGATGCAAGGCAAGTAGCTCTGCCTCTCGTTTCCAACTGAGGGAAGTAAATAGATTTTAGAGAGGAATGTAATATTTAGGCTGTTTTTCATGTTGCCTCAGCCGAGTAGAGTCACAAAGTCATGCAGCATGGAATCCATCCCTTCAGACCAACTCGTCCATGCCCCATCGAAGCTAGTCCCATTTGCCAGCATTTGGCCCACATCCCTCTAAACCTTAGATAGACACAAAATGCTGGAGTAATTCATCGTGACCGGCAGCATCTCTGGATAGAAAGACAAAGGGACTGATGTCTGAAGAAGGGTCTCAATCCGAAACATCGCCCATTCCTTCTATCCAGAGATGCTGCCTGTCCCGCTGAGGTTTGTGTCTATCGTCAGTGTAAACCAGCATCTGCAGTTCCTCTCTACGCATCTGCCTAAACCTTTTCCTATCCATGCCCTTGTCCTCATGTATTTTTAAATGCTGTTATAGCACCAGCCTCAACTACCTCCTCTGGCAGCTGGTTCCATTTAGATTTAGATTTTTAGATTTAGAGATACAGCACGGAAACAGGCCCTTCGGCCCACCGAGTCCGCGCCGCCCAGCGATCCCCGCACATTAACACTATCCTACACCCACTAGGGGCAATTTTTACATTTACCCAGTCAATTAACCTACATACCTGTACGTCTTTGGAGTGTGGGAGGAAACCAAAGATCTCGGAGAAAACCCCATCGCAGGTCACGGGGAGAACGTACAAACTCCGTACAGACGGCGCCCGTACTCAGGATCGAACCTGAGTCTCCGGCGCTGCATTCGCTGTAAGGCAGCACCTCTACCGCTGCGCCACCGTGTTACCCACCACCCTCTGAATGAAAAGGTTGCCCCTCGGGTTTGTATTGAATCTTTCCCTCTCACCTTAAAGTATGTCCTCTTGTGTTGATTGCCTTACCCTGGGTAAAAGACTTAAAAGCACGCTCAAAATTAGTAATCAGGTCAGTTTATTTAATTAATTACCAGAACAAAAAATCTTGCAGAGAGGAGGCCAACCGGCAAGAATACATTGATTAGCTTGAGGGTTAAATAAATTATTTTCTCCTTTGTTTTCAGCTGCATTTTGAAATTGTGCATTTCCTTAATATCCTTTGACTGATCGCTTAAGCAGGGCAGGAGTGGCATAGGCACTCACACTGAGGAGATTCTTGCATGTTGCGGCTTCTAATGCATTCGGATGAAAGAGATTAAATTTCATTTAGGTTTGGATAAAGGGTGCAAATTTATTAAATGTATTAAATTTGCATGTTTCAGAAATGCTGTTTCAAAGACCTGCAATTTGGAGTTCACACAGAAAACGAGAGAACCTTCTTCTGACAATGACTAAAATGTTTCTCCTCAGAAAAGCAGATTACTCTCCTGCTAAAGCCAGGGACCCGGGATTGAAAACGACCGCGGGTGCTGTCTGTGTGGAGTTTACACGTTCTTCCCCGCCATTTTCCTCAGGGTGCTCCAGTTTCCTCCCACATCCCAAAGACGTGTGGGTTTGTCGGTTGATTGTCCTCGGTAATTTTCCCCTCGCGTGTAGGGAGAGAATGAGAAAGTGGGATGACATAGAACAAGTGTGCGTGTGGGTGATGGACACAAAATGTTGGGAGCACCTCAGCGGGTCAGGCAGCATCTATAGAGAAAAGGGATATCTGACGTCTTGGGTCGAGACCCTTCTTCAGACTTCAGACCGCTGGTCGGTGTGGACTCGGTGGGTCGAAGGGTCTGGTTCCATGCTGTATCTTTAAACTAAATATGCTAAATTAGAGCTAGTTGTATTCCTCATCACTGAAGCTTCCCACCTTTAATTTCTCCACTATTGGCAGCCAAGGTTGGAATCGCTGACATTCCTTCTCCAATCACGCTTCCTACTACATGATTGTTGTAGAGTTGTGAACTAACATAGAAACATAGTAAATAGTTGCAGGAGGAGGCCATTTGGCCCTTTGAGCCAGCACTGCCATTCATTGTGATCATGGCTAATCATCCACAATCAGTAACCTGTGCCCAACTTCTCCACATATCCCTTGATTCCACTAGCCCCCAGAGCTGTATCTAACTCTCTTAAATTCATCCAGTGATTTGGCCCCCACTGCCCTCTGTGGCAGAGAATTCCACAAATTCACAACTCTCTGGGTGAAAAAGTTCCTTCTCACCTCAGTTTTAAATGGCCTCCCCTTTATTCTAGGACTGTGGCCCTTGATTCTGGACTCCCCCAACATTGGGAACATTTTTCCTGCATCTAGCTTGTCCAGGCCTTTTATAATTTTATATGTCTCTATAAGATCCCCTCTCATCCTTTTAAACTCCAGTGAATACAAGCCTAGTCTTTTCAATCTTTGACAGTCATATGACAGTCCCGCCATCCCAGGGATCAATCTCGTGAACCTACGCTGCACTGCCTCAATTACAAGGATGTCCTTCCTCAAATTAGGAGACCAAAACTGTACACAATACACCAGATGTGGTCTTACCAGGGCCCTATACAACTGCAGAAGAACCTCTTTACTCCTATACTGAAATCCTCTCGTTATGAAGGCCAACGTGCTATTAGCTTTCACACTAAGTATATTTATTTTGATTATTCAATTTTGTGCATCTTTGGAGGGAAGGGGAAGATTTTTCCTTCAATGCTCTCTCTTCAATCAAGCATCCGATCATCTATCTATCTGCTTACTATGTACAGTCTTTGCATTGATGTGCCCAATCCGAAATTGTTTTCTTTAGTTAAAGGCACGTTATAAGCCCAAATCCTTCGAAACCCTTTCTACTCATTTCAGTTTAAATGTCTTTTAAAAGTCATAACTGTATCCTCTTCTAGAGCTCATTCCAGATACGGACTACACCCTCAGTGAAAACGTTGCTGCTAAGGTCCCTCTTAGATCTCACCCTCCTCATCTTAAGCCTGTACCCTCTAGTTTTAGAATCCTCTACACTGGGAAAAGACTCTGAGAGTTCACTTTATCCATGTCCCTTAAGATGATGGGGTATTTTTTTTAAAGATTTTTTTTTAGATTTAGAGATACAGCGCGGAAACAGGCCCTTCGGCCCACCGGGTCCGCGCCGCCCAGCGATCCCCGCACATTAACACTATCCTACGCACACTAGGGACAATTTATTTTACATTTGCCCAGCCAATTAACCTACATACCTGTACGTCTTTGGAGTGTGGGAGGAAACCGACGATCTCGGAGAAAACCCACGCAGGTCACGGGGAGAACGTACAAACTCCAGACAGACGGCGCCCGTAGTCAGGATCGAACCTGAGTCTCCGGCGCTGCATTCGCTGTAAGGCAGCAACTCTACCGCTGCGCCACCGTGCCACCCATTTGTGTTACGGTGTGAACACACCTGGAATTTGAATCTTGAACTTTGACAACACAGTATATTTCACAAGGCCATTTAATCCCAAACTAGTTGCATTGTGAACAGGGGATGTCTTGCAATCAGCAATAACCTTCAAAAATATTTCCATTGGGATATCTGTTTTATAAATTTTTTACAAAAAAAACTGCAATATTATTTATTAAGCTAAAATACATAAATTGTCCTGATTCATAAATAAGATGAACAAAAATAGCTAAGCAATCTATTAAATAATCATTAGTATCGATGAGTTTAGATATATTCCTCAATGTATTTCTTATGCAATATGATCTGTTGACTTTTGGGGAAAACGCCTGTTTCCGTGTTTAGTTTAGTTTAGAGATAAAGCGCGGAAATAGGCCCTTTGGCCCACTGAGACCGACCGCACTGACATCCCCGCACATTAACACTATCCCACACACACCAGGGACAATTTACACTTCTACCAAACCAATTAACCTAAAACCTGTACGTCTTTGGAGTGTGGGAGGAAACTGAAGATCTTGGCGAAAACCCACGCGGTCACGAGGAGAGCGTACAAACTCTGTACAGATATCACCCGTAGTCAGGATGGAACCTGGGTCTCTGGCGCTGTAAGGCAGCAACTCTACCACCGTGCCTCCCTGTTGTATCTCTAAAGTGTAAATCTACATGCGCAAACCGCCGTGTCGGAGATGCATTTGTGACAGGTTGGTCTCGGGTTAACTTGCAGGAACGTCCTGGGGTGAATGGCCGTTGGAATGAACGGTGAACCTTGTCCGTGGGGAGAATCTAGGTCGGCAGAAGATCGCGCGTGGGTTCCAAGCCAGATCTGGATGAGAGTGAGCTGAGGTCCGCCTGCCTTCTACTACCAGTAGAAACCATTGCATCTGCGTTTCCCTCGGGTGGGCGTGTCGACGCCGGCCCTCCTGTGAGGAGATTGTCAGCTGGGCTTCTCCACCGACAGAGCACAACAACAGAAGGATGAAGTCATTAGTACTCTGACATCCCTGTTAATTAAAGCGCTAAAATTGGTTGGAGAGAAGAAAAAATGCTCATTAGTGTTGTTAAAAGTCTTTCCCCAGCAGCACTTGGGCTTGATAAAAGGCAAGCTGCTTTGATGAGGGGTGTTGAGACGCAGTTTGATTGGAAGTCGTGTGTGAGTTGTATCTCCACTTGCTGGGGCATTGGGTGATGGCCAGTTATCCAAGCATTTCTGGACCAAAAGGGAAGCTCAGGAAAATCTGTCTTTATTTTACATTCAGTAGAAATTAGCCACCGGCTGGTAAAATATTCAACTGTCCAATGGAAGAGAAACTAGTAGAACAAGAACTGTACAGCGCAGGAACAGGCCCTATGGCCCATGTCCCATGCCCAGCAGGATGCCAACTTAAACACTGTACACACTGGAATTTAGACGGATGAGAGGGGGTCCTATCGAAACATATGACTATTAAGGGGTTGGACACGTTAGAGGCAGGAAACATGTTCCCAATGTTGGGAGAGTCCAGAACCAGGGGCTACAGTTTAAGAATAAGGCGTAGGCCATTTAGAACGGAGATGAGGAAAAACTTCTTTCAGTCAGAGAGTTGTAAATCTGTGGAATTCTCTGCCTCAGAAGGCAGTGGAGGCCAATTCTCTGTATGCATTCAAGAGAGAGCTAGATAGAGCTCTTAAGGATAGCGGAGTCAGGGGGTATGGGGAGAAGGCAGGAACGGGGTACTGATTGAGAATGATCAGCCACGATCACATTGAATGGTGGTGCTGGCTCGAAGGGCCAAATGGCCTCCTCCTGCACCTATTGTCTATTGTCTAAACTCATCTCCTCTGCATGCCCATGATTACTTTGAGTGTTATATTTGCTTACCAAGATGAGCAACAACCTACTTTACGAGGAAGATAGACACAAAATGCTGGAGTAACTCAGTGGGTGGACAGGCAGCATTTCTGGAGAGCAGGAATGGGTGAAGTTTCGAGGTCGAGACCCTACTTCAGACTGCCTGACCCGCTGAGTTACTCCAGCATTTTTTAGTCCACCTTCGGTGTAAACCAGCATCTGCAGCTCCTTCCTTCTCATTTACAAGGATATAATTAAGTTAGACACAAAATGCTGGAGTAACTCAGCGGGTCAGGCAGCATCTCGGGAGAGAAGGAATGGGTGACGTTTCAGATCGAGACCCTTCCTCTGACTGATCTTTAAGTTAGTATGGGTTAGTATAAGATAATTTTGTATGGGTGTAGAAGAGTTTCACTGGGATGTGACCTGGGTTTGCAAGGCTGGAGATATGGATAGATGCTGGGACTCTTTTACCGTGGAGCGTAGGAGGCTGAGGGGTGACCTTATTGTGGTGTACAAAACCATAAGGGGCATGGATAAAGTGAACGCTCACAGTCTTTTCCCCAGGGTAGAGGGTTCTAAAACTAGAGGGTATAGTCTTAAGGTGAGAGGGGAGAGATTTAAGATGGAGCTTGGGAGCATTTTTTTTCACTCAGAAGATAGTCAGTATCTCTAATGAGCTGCCCGCGGAGAATATAGAAACGCATACAATTATGAATTTTGTAGGACCATTGGACAGATATATGGATAGGATGGCTTTTTGAAGTTTAATTTATTGTCACGTGTGCCGAGCTACAGTAAAGAACTTTTGTTGCTTGCTATCCAGCCAGCGGAAAGACTATGCAACATTACAATCGTTTGGAGGGATATTGGCCTTATGCAAACAAATGGGGCTAGTTGGTCGGCATGGTGGGCTGAAGGGCCTGTTTCTGTGCTGCACAGCTCCATGGCTACGACTTTGACAGAGCAATGCCTAATGCAGCAAAAACAACGAGAGAACGTTGGTGATGACAGGACTGAGGCTGGTGAGCCGAGCTTCAGGCAAAGGTTTTCTTGAGGACAATGTCTGAAATGTCTTGGCCTTAAACCTCACCTATCCATGTTCTCCAGAGATGCCCGTTGAGTTACTCCAGCACTTTCCCCCCCCTTTATTTTGTAAACTAGCGTCTGCAGTTCCTTGTGTTAAGATTGGATGTAAAGGTCGGTCTTTGAGGTGGAGAGAAGTCGGGATGGAGTGGTTGTGTTAGGAATTCCAGGGCTTTGGGCATTCCACATCTGAAGCTGTTAACTGTTCCCATTAACTGTTCCAGGGAGTTGCTGATCAGGTTTCCTGCCGCTAATTGGGGGGAAAGTGTTCAGTGCTCCCTGTCATATTATATCAACTCCAAAGGTTCGTTATACATTTTGACAAATGGTTTAGGTGGCAAGGTGCCCAGGGTTTATGTAATAACAAACAGGTTCTTATAGAGAAATAGGCCTGAGTGGTTTCAAATCGCCCTAGTTTATCCTTCTTTTAACTTTAAAGATCCATGGATTTTTGTTATTAGCCTTAAAGAATTATTTTTTTGCACTCTTTCTCTCTTTCTCTCTCTTTCTTTTTCTCTTTTTCCCTTTTTCTCTTTGTCTCTCTCTCTGTTTCTCTCTCTCTTTTTCTCTCTCCCTCTTTTCCCTTTTTCTCTCTCTCTCTCTCTCTCTCTCTCTCTCTCTCTCTCTCTCTCTCTCTCTCTCTCTCTCTCTCTCTCTCTCTCTCTCTCTCTCTCTCTCTCTCTCTCTCTCTCTCTCTCTCTCTCTCTCTCTCTCTCCCTTTCTCTCTCTCGCCCTTTCTCTCTCTCTCTCTCTCTCGCCCTCTCTCGCCCAATGATATCTGCTATGTTTAATGTGTTCATAATACAGAGACGAGGTTGACGTTGGATCTACCTCCCTGTTTGCATTGGTTAGGGGCCACAGTTACCCCGATGGCCTAGGGCCGTGTCTTCTATGTATTTGCACACATACAAGTGCTGCAGTGTTTGCCATGGGCTTGTCTTCATCACAGCTGCCATCCCTGGCCAGAGATGAGGGGCACTGATGGGGACTGGAACGCTCGATCTACACCAGATGCCATTAGTTGCTGTTTCTTTGTCAGTTGACCCACCACAGCTCCTACCCTCACAGTTGACTCAAATGTGGATCATTCTATCGATTTGCTAAAGTGAACGCTGAGACGGCTTTTACCAGGGCAGCCCAGTGGTGCAGCGGTAGAGTTGCTGCCTCACAGCGCCAGAGACCCGGGTTCGATCCTGACCACAGGTGCTGTCTGCATGGAGTTTGTACGTTCCCCCCGTGACCTGCGTTGGTTTTCTTCAGGTGCACCGGTTTCCTCCCACACTCCAAAGACATATAGGTTAATTGGCTTCTGTAAGTTGTCCCTAGTGTGTGGGATAGAACTAATGTATGGGTCATCACTGGTCGGCACGGACTCGGTGGGCCGAAGGGCCTGTTTCCACGCTGCATCCCTAAACTAAAAACAAAATGCAGTTAAGTTCCAGTAGGGGATGATGGTTGGTTAGTTGAAGCATTGGGTGACTTACCCACCACCCCAAGTGTCGGGCAGGCCGGATTGGGATTCCCTCGATGAAGCTGAACGAACGTTACTCCAATAATTGACACTGGTTTTGCAACTGAATGGTGATACTTCTGCCTGTTACCTGGAGAGATACCTTGCTCATTGAACCTTTTTAGTTTAAGAAAATAACTACAGATGCCGGTACAAATCGCAGGTATTTATTCACAAAATGCTGGAGTAACTCAGCAGGTCAGGCAGCATCTCAGGAGAGAAGGAATGGGCGACGTTTCGGGTCGAGACCCTTCTTCAGACCTTTTTAGTTGGTCCAATAATTGTCCTTTTGCAGATTGAATTGCCCAGGAGGGGAATTGTACACGGCATTGGGCCGAACAACTGATCACTGGCAATCGTACAGTAAAGAAACTACCTGGAAATTATTGTCCCAATTGTGTTGCCTCTCATCGTCGAGCATTATTTCCAGATGATTTGGGTATCGGGGATTCCATCTCGCTTCTGCAACGGCAGCAGATGGTGGTTCCATTTTATACGTTGCCTTTTTAAGTGTCACGAGTGTTTAATTGTCATATGTATCAGCAACAAGACAGGTTTTTACTTGCTGCAGCTACTTTACTGGCCCAGTAACACAAATAAGCATGTAATAATCATAAAAATAAATTTGTAATGCTAGGTAACATAATGCGAAACATGCAGCCTGCATAGAGTAGACATGGGGAGGATGTTTCCACTGGTGGGAGAGTCTAGGACCAGAGGCCATAGCCTCAGAATAAACCGATGTACCTTTAGAAAGGAGACGAGGAGGAATTTCTTTAGCCAGAGGGTGGTGAATCTGTGGAATTCATTGCCACAGACAGCTGTGGAGGCCAAGTGAATGGATTTTTTCAAGGTGGATTGACAGATTCTTGATTAGTACGGGTGTCGAGGGTGATGGGGAGCAGGCAGGAGAATGGGGTTGAGAGGGAAAGATATATCAGCCATGATTGAATGGCGGAGAAGACTTGATTGGCCGAAAGGCCCAATTCTGCTCATATAACGTATGAACATAAAACCGAAGTCCGCAGTCCAGCCAAAACAAAATAATCCATAGAGGATCACAATTGCTGAGAGTCGTGTTGTGCAGTGTTCAGAAGCCTGATTGTATGCTGGGAAGAAGCTATTCTTGAACCTGGAGGTCACGGTTCTCAGGCTCCTGTGCGTTTCCTGATGGTAGCAGTGAGATGAGAGTGTGGCAAGGGTGTAGCGGGTCTTAGATATTCGCTGCCTTGGCAGTGCTGAGAAGGCAGTGGGATGTGAGCACAGGCTGCTGCAGAGTGTGGGAGGCTGGCAGACTGCTGGTGGCCTTGTTCCCACCAGGGGTGTGGAAGCGCGGCGTCTTGCGTCTGTGTCCTGTGAACGTGTGGGACAGCTGTGCTTCGTGATGTTTGAGTTTTGAAAGCAGTCCCTGGTGCACGGGTGGGCTGTGGTGGTAACTGCAGCCGGCCTTGCAGAGCCCAGGGGGATTGATCCGTAAACACTGCAGGAAACACCAGCCCAGCTGTTGCTTTTGGGCCCACGTCGGGTAAAGCGTGTCACTCGGGCTGGCCGACGATGGGGGAAAACACCAGCACTAATCTGTGCCGCCAACACTGTCGGGCAGCACGGAGAAGGGATTGGTTCTGCTCAATGCAGAGGACTTGTGTCCTTGCCCCAGCCACTAATCCCATGAGATTGTGAGATCCCAGGGATCAGGAGAGCAGGAGATGGCTCTGGCAGGTAACATGAAGAGAATTTACAAGGGCCGATGAGGAATGGGGAACTTGGGCAGCCCTGAGGGCAGTGAGTGTTCCGGTCGAGGAGGTGCTGAAGGTCCTGATGCTTACAAAGCTCGACAAACCTCCCAGGCCCGATCTCATATATCCAGGGCACGTGATAGGGATCGCATGCAGGCCGATAAGAGTTGGCACCATGTTTGCCACAAACATTATGGGCAAATGGGTCAGTTCCTGTGCTGTACTGTTCAATGCAAGACCTAAGCAGTAGCGGCCAACTGGTACTCAATCTTGATGCACAGCCACTCACTGTGATCGACAGCAGAGGTTTAACTTGCCACCACAGGAATCTGGGAAAGACGTCCTTCCATTTGAGGCAAGGGGAGTTGTGAGTTGTGGTCGGAGTGTTGAGCTACACGAAGTGTGAGCCACTCTCGGTGGTTGCCAAATGCCGGCCTAAACGAATAAACTTTAATTGTAATATCACCTTCATCACCACCCCAACCACCAGCTGTGCTGCTTTGAAGTTATATTGACCATTTTCAGTGTACAGTTTGGTGCCACTTCTCAGTAGTTTTTTACCTTCTGAAGTTTCCCAAGTTCTCACGCAGAGGATTTGTAGAAGTTTCCACAAGTGGGAGAGTTTGGGACCAGAGGCCATATCCTCAGAATAAAAGGACGTACCTTTAGAAAGGAGACGAGGAGGAATTTCTTCAGTCAGAGGGTGGTGAATCTGTGGAATTCATTGCCACAGACGGCTATGGAGGCCGTCAATGGATATTTTAAAGGTGGATCGTGACAGGTTCTTGATTAGTACAGGTGTCAGGGGTGATGGGGAGAAGGCAGGAGAATGGGGTTGAGAGGGAAAGATAGATCAGCCGTGATTGAATGGCGGAGTAGGTTTGATGGGCTGAATGGCCTAATTCTGCTCCTATGACTTCTGCACTTATAAGTCGTACAGGAATGTGTCCCAGTCAGAGGATGGTGTTCACCTTGGAACATTCTGAAACATTATCACAAAGTGCTGGAGTAATGCAGCAGGTCAGGCAGCATCTGTGGAAAACCTGGATAGGTGACGTCTGATCTGTCTGAAGAGGGTCTCGAGCTAAACATCACCTATCCACGTTCTCCAGAGACGCTGCCTGACCCGCACCAGAGCTCTGGGTTCGATCCTGACTATGGGTGCAGTCTGTGTGGAGTTTGTACGTTCTCCCCGTGAACCTGTGGGTTTTTAGTGTATAGAGATACAGCGCGGTAACAGGCCCTTCGGCCCACTGAGCCCGCGCTGACCAGCGATCACACCTTTACACGACCATTGTCCTACAGACGAGGCCAATATACAATTTTTACCAAAGCCAAATTAACCTACAAAGCTGTATATCTTTGGAGTGTGGGAGGAAACCGGGCCACCTGGGGAAAACCCACGCGGTCACGGGGAGAACGTACAAACTCCGTGCAGACAGCACCCGTAGTCAGGATCGAGTGTGGGTCTGTGGCGCTGTGAGGCAGCAACTCGACAGTTATGTCACCATGCCACCTGTTTCCACCAGGTTCTCTGGTTTCTTCCCACATGCCTAAACATACAGGGTTGGAGGTTAATTGGCTTCTGCAAATTGTCCCCAATGTGTGAGATAGCGCTAGTGTGCGGGGATCGCTGGTCGGTGCGGACATGGTGGGCCGAAGGGCCTGTTTCCGCGCTGTGGTATCTCATCTAAAGTCTACACGTCTGCTCCATTGGAAACAGGTCTGATCATCACAAACAGCGCCGGGCAAGATCCATTTAATGATCCTATTAACAGCCAGTCTGGGCTATTAGCTCGGAGCCAGTTAAAATTTTATGAATTCTCGTTCCGGACTCTTTGTGCAGATTTTATTCCAATAGTAAAAAAAAAAAAAGATGACGTGCTTTAATGTGAATGCTTTGCAACTCTCGTTTGGTTCAGCTGCCTGTAAGGTTTGTACTGATAACACTGAAATAAATCTGTGACCCCGCTTACCCAGCTCTGCCGCGAAGATACAGGACTCGTGGTCTGCGCTGATTGTCCCTGTAAATCACTCCCTGTGCATGTTACACAGGCCACTGCGATTGTCTGACTTCAGTGACAGCCCCTCTCTCTCCCTGGCATGTTCATCCTGGGGGCTCAGTACACCAAGTTGTCCCAACTCTCCAGATTTGGTTAGTTTCGAGATGCCAACAGCGTGCGAACAGGCCCCTCGGCCCACCGAGTCCACGTCGACCAGCGTTGGTCCTATCCTACACACTAGGGATGATTCACAGAAGCCAATCCACCTACAAACCCACACAGATGCAGGCAGGTGGGACTAGTGTAGATGGGGCATGTTGGTCAGAGTGGGCAGGTTGGGTCGAAAGGAATTGCACCTGCTGGTTTAAACTGAAGATAGACACAGAGTGCTGGAGTAACTCAGCGGGACAGGCAGTATCTCTGGAGAGAAGGAATGGGTGGCGTTTCGGGTCGAGACCCTTCTTCAGACTGAGTCGAAGGACCTGTTTCCACACTCAATGACTCTATGATCTGAGGGTTGATGACCAAAGCCTTTGGCAGAGAGGTCGGTTGAGAGGATGAAGTGTGGTTTCAATAGACAATAGGTGCAGGAGTAGGCCATTCAGCCCTTCGAGCCAGCACCGCCATTCAATGCGATCATGGCTGATCACTCTCAATCAGTACCCCGTTCCTGCCTTCTCCCCATACCCCCTCACTCCGCTATCCTTAAGAGCTCTATCCAGCTCTCTCTTGAAAGCATCCAACGAACTGGCCTCCACTGCCTTCTGAGGCAGAGAATTCCACACCTTCACCACTCTCTGACTGAAAAAGTTCTTCCTCATCTCCGTTCTAAATGGCCTACGGGAGGGGCTGACAGAAAGCAAGGCCTTGGAGACTGAAGCATGGTGAGAGGCTACATGGTGAGATGCATGGAGGCATTGTGAGAAGCTCCATCCGAACACCCACTGACCTATCCATGTACCTACCTGTCTGTTTCTTAAGGGATTGGACAGGCTAGAAGCAGGAAAAATGTTGTGGGTGTTGGAGGAGTCCAGAACCAGGGATCACAGTGTAAGAATAAGGGGTAGGCCTTGCTTTGGGTGTGGGGAAAATGCTGGAACGGGGTACTGATTTTAGATGATCAGCCATGATCACATTGAATGGCGGTGCGGACCCGAAGGGCCGAATGGCCTACCCCTGCACCTATTTTCTATGTTTCTATGTGACTTTTCGGGTCGAGACCCTCCTTCGGTTTTGTGAAGATTCATTGTCCCGCCCAGTTAAAATCCTCAAACAGTGCAAAGGCGCTAAATGTTATCTTTGCCAGATCCCCCCAAATGTTGAGTCTGGGTTGTAACAGAGGAACTGTTCCTCTCTTCCCCTCCCCCTTCCCAGTTCTCCCTCTGTCTTCCTGTCTCCACCTAGATCCTTTCTTTGTCCCGCCCCCCTGACATCAGTCCGAAGAGTGGTGTCGACCCGAAAAGTCACCCATTCCCTCTCTCCTCGATGCTGCCTGACCTGCTGAGTTACTCCAGCATTTTGTGATACCCCCAAATGCTGATGTCGGTTGACTTTTGTTTGGTGAGCTTTGGTGTTTTGGTCTTATTGGCCTCAGTGGTTTGTTCTCCGACTCGGGAATTGACCGAGGGCTGTCACTGGCTCCTGGCTGTCACTGAGAAGAGCCTTCTTTAATTTGGCTGGGACTTAGAAGTCTTAAATGTTCTAATTTCCACGTGTTCCGTCAGAAATGAGGTGAATCAGTTTGATTATTCTCTGAAGGCTGGTTCACAGGGTTTGGTGCATTTGATCAAAGACACTAAATAAATATTGAATTAACTGCAAATCTCATCGGCATGCAGGTCACAACATGGAACGCAACATCAGAATTAATGTTACCGATAAAAAGATCCTAACCATCTGCTGCGTTTAAATGTCGACAAATTTTACAAACCCTCTCCCTTCAATGTAGGTAATTATATCACATTGTACACAAACCATCTCCGTGTAATAACACTTGAAAGAAAAACTGCTTTTAATAACCTTTGCCTCAGTAGAGAGTTGTCAAGTAAAATCCTGTTGCCATTTTCATTGTATGTAGTTTCAGAAATAAATTCAATTATCTTTTAACGCGAGCAGATGGAAAACTGCAACCTTGGTTGTGATAGAATTTCCCGGCGTCCTTTATAACACACACTTCTGTACCTAGATGGAAATGTGGACGTTGGAGACACACAGCGGAAACAGGCCCTTCGGTCCACCGAGTCTGTGCCAACCAGCAATCTCCCTGCACTAGCACTATCCCACATACTCGGGACAGTTTGTACCGAAGCCAATCACCTGCACCTGTCCAAGCGTCTTTTAAATGGTGCAGTTGTACCTGTTCGGCAATGTCCAGCTGACTGGCACATTGCGTGGCATCTGCGCCAGGCCCATCCTTCGCAACACCGGGGACAGGTAGAACCTCAGCAGGTAGTGGCATTTGGTGCCCCCGTGCCTTTGCTCTATGCTCTGCGTGATGCAGCCACACACGAAGGTGGCCATCAGGATGAGGACGACGTTGGGCACGCTTTTACCCCCGTTGTCTGCCGACTTGTGCATTGTGGCCCGTCGCACCCAGTCCATCGCCGACCCCCAGATGAAGCGGAAGACGGCCCGGGTGATCCCCTTGGCGTAGGAGGGAGGGACGGGCCACACTTGCGCCAAGTACAGCAGCCCCGAGAGCACCTCACACCTGATGACCAGGTTTTTCCCCGTGATGGAGAGGGAGCGCTGCTTCCACAGCTCCAGCTTCTTCCCCACCTTGGCTATCCGCTCCAGCCAATTTTTGTTACATGCCTCAGCCTTCCCGAACCAGATCCCCAGCACCTTCAGGAAGTCAGGCTTGATGGTGAAGGGGATGGAAGTTGCCAAAGAGCATGGCCTCGCTCTTCCTGCGGTTTACCCTGGCCCCCATGGCCAACTCAAACTGGTGTTGGTGTTACCATTCAAACCTGGCATTTATTGTCTATTTTTAATTGCTCTCAGAGTGGTTTGTTGGGGAGTGGATTTGGAGACTCCAGTGGGACGGACTGTGTGGAGGTGGCAGATTTCCTCACCTCCGAGGCACTGGTGAACCATGGGAGAAGGGTTCTTATTACAACAAGGCAAAGTGCAGGAAGAACTCAGCAGGTCAGGCAGTATCTGCGGAGGGGAATAGACAGGTGACATCTCGGGTCGCAGCCATCCTTCAGTTGAGAGTGGTGAGGGACCTCAGAAGGCAACATTTTCATTCTGAGGATAGTCCGTGCCTGGAACGAGCTGCCAGAGGAAGCTGCAGAAGCAGTTACAATGAGGATTATTTTCCACTCTGGGGTTCGTCACTCATCCTCCCCATCCAACCTCATTGCTGCCTGCACCAGAACTGTTATCAACATAGTGTGTAGAGCCATAGAGTCTTAGAGCAAGGAATCAGGCCCTTCAGCCCAACCTAGCCACACCAGCCAACATGCCCCATCTACACTGGTCCCACCTGCCTGCATGGTGGGACTAGTGTGTGGTGGGATAGTGCTGGTGTACGGGGTGATAGCTGGGCGGCGTGGACTCGGTGAGAACAAAGGGCCTGTTTCCACGCTGTAAGTTAAATATACGTAGAAGGGCCCCGTTCCGAAACATCGCCTGTCTCCTCCCGCCAGAGAAGCTGCCCGGCCCGCTGAGTTCCTCCAGCACATTGTGCTTTACAGAAGAAATAGATTCTTGCAGCAATCTTTAATTTGGGGGTGCAAGGAACTGCAAATGCTGGAATCTTGGACAAAACACTATGTTGGAGGAACTCAGCGGGTCAGGCAGCAAACAGTCCACTGTGGTAATTCTTCAAAGAATGAGGAGGTGGCACACGTACTCATCGAGCATAGAACAGTACAGCATAGCGACAGGCCCTGTGGCCCACAATGTTTGTGCCAAACATGATGCCAAGTTATACTGATCTCATCTGCCTGTACATGATCCATATCCCTCTATTTCCTGCACTTTCATGTGCCTACCTAAAAGCCTCTTAAATACCACTATCATCTCTGCCTTCACCACCACCCCTGGCAGTGTGTTCCAGGCCCCTAATAAAGACTTGCCCCACACTTCTCGATTAAGGCGGCACGGTGGCGCAGCGGCAGAGTTGCTGCCTTACAGCGAATGCAGCGCCGGAGACTCAGGTTCGATCCTGACTACGGGCGCCGTCTGTACGGAGTTTGGACGTTCTCCCCGTGACCTGCGAGGGTTTTCTCCGAGATCTTCGGTTTCCTCCCACACTCCAAAGACGTACAGGTATGTAGGTTAATTGACTGGGTAAATGTAAAAATTGTCCCTAGTGTGTGTAGGATAGTGTGAATGTGCAGGGATCGCTGGGCGGCGCGGACCCGGTGGGCCGAAGGGCCTGTTTCCGCGCTGTATCTCTAAATCTAAAAATAAATAAATAAATCTAAACTTTCCCTCTTTCACCTTCTACCTAGGCCCTTCTACCTAGGCCCTCTAGAGTGTTGGACATTTCCTTCCCGGGGAAAAAGGTTCTGACTGTTTACACTATCTGTGTCTGTCATCATTTCATATATTTTTGCCAGGTCTCCCCTCCACCTCTGCTGTTCCAGTGAAAACAATCCAAGTCTGTCCAACTCCCCCATGTAGCTGAATCCCTCTATTCCAGGCAGCGTTCTGGTAAATCTCCTCCGCACCCGCCAAGCCTCCATATCGTATATCGTGGCGCACAACAATGGCTTTTCACTGTACCGCGGTACACGTGACAATAAACTAAACTCACTGATGTCTTTCCTGCAATGGGGCGATCATAACTGTAGGCAATACTCCAAGTGCGGCCCTAATCAAAGTCCAATAGAGCTGTATCATGACTTCCTGACTCTTGTACTCAATGCCTCTTGCAGCAAAGGCAAATCTCCGCTTGCCTTCTTTACAACCTGTGTAGAGCTATGAACTTGGACTCCAAGATCCCTCTGCACATCAATGCTGTTCAGGGTCTTGCCATTAACTCTATAATCTCCCACTACATGGGGGAGTCTGTCGTTGGGTAGACTGACTCCCCCCCAATCCCCGATCCTCTCCACTCCTCACTTTAATTTCATGTATCTTGTTGTGTTTATGACTGTTGGCAGTTCAATTTCCCTCCTGGGATAATTACATTTCTATCGCATCGTATCGTACATTCTCCTCTAAGGATGCTCTTTGCCACCCCTCCTCTGCCACCCCTCCTGCCCACTCCAGCACACACCCAGTCACTGCCCAAGCTCCTGGTTTAGTCAAGAGTGTTTTATTGGCATATGTCCCAGATAGAACAATGAAATTCTTATTTGCTGCAGCACAACAGAACATGTAAACATAGTACACTGTAAATAATAATAATAATAATAATAATAATAATAATAATAATAATAATAATAATAATAATGATAATGATAATGATGATGATGATGATGATGATGATGATGATGATGATGATGATGATGATGATGATGATGATAATAATAATAATAATAATAATAATAATAATAATAATAATAATCATCATCATCATCATCTATTATAGTTCAGAGCTTATTTGAGGTTGTAGTGTTTAATAGCCTGATGGCTGTGGGGAAGAACCTGTTCCTGAACCTGGACGTGACAGTTTTCAGGCTCCTGTACCTTCTTCCCAATGGGAGTGGTGAAATGAATGTGTTTGGATGACATGTGTTATCACCTGTCTAGCGCGCTTGTGTCAAAGTGTTGCATGCAAGTGCTCACGATAATTAGCGGCACATCAGTGATTTCATGATTCCACGGCCTTGCGAATGTTCGTGTACGATGATGCGGTGGCTATTGATTGAAGTCCCCAACGAGTTATTAATCTGTTTTGAAACATGTTTGCACACATATTTACCGAGTGGCTCGTGAATACCAAGTCTGGGATGGCGCGGGGAACAAAATGAGGTGGAAGGGAAGTAGCAAACAGCGTACGTTGTTAGCAGCTGGTAATGTAAGCAAGTTGATGCAAATGCACACAGGGCTGACATTCAGACACTGCGAGCTGTACATAGGCAAAGCCTGCCTCATGCTGGACGATCTGCCGGCTCCTGACCTCGGCCACTGGAGGGGCAAGGCTGGGCGATGGGGAGATCAATTATCCGGGCACGATGGCACTTGAACCAGCGTTGGTTTAATTTGCTTTGAAGATACAACGTGGAAACAGGCCCTTCGGCCCACTGAGTCCGTGCCGGCCAGCAATCCCCGCATGTCAACATGATCCCACACACGCTAGGGACAATTTACAATTATACCAAGTCAATTAACCTACAAACCTGTACGTCTAGGGAGTGTGGGAGGAAACTGGAGATCTCGGAGAAAACCCACGCAGGTCACGGGGAGAACATACGAACTCCGTACAGACAAGCACCCGTAGTCAGGATCGAACCCGGGTCTTTACCACTGTGACACCCGCAGTTTAGTTTATAGATACAGTGTGGAAATAGGCCCTTCGGCCTAACGAGTTGGCATCAATTTGCTTACATTAACGGCTGCTAATGGTGCGAGCTTGCTCCCTGCTGATCAACAATCACGCCGTACACTAGTTCCATCCTACACTCTAGGGACAATTTACCAAAGCCAATTAACCTACAAACCTGCACATCTTTGGGATGTGCAGGGAGACCGGAGCACCTGGAGAAAACCCATGCAGTCACAGGGAGAACATCCAAACTCCATTCAGACACCGCCCGTGGTCAGGACCGACCCCGGGTGTCTTGCACTGCAAGGCAGCAGCTCTGCCACTGCGCCACAGTGCTGCCCACTTATGTTTTGCAGAATCTTGGCTAAATGCATGGCTGAGTTGCCCAGACTAAACCCCAACTATTACCGGCGTGCTGCGAGGTGAAGCTGTTTGCCCAAGTGAATTGGTTTCACCATTCACAACAGAGGCCAGGCACACTGAAGGAGGGTCTCAATCCAAAACGTCACCCACTCCTTTTCTCCAGAGATGCTGCCTGACCCGCTGAGTTACTCCGGCATTTTCTGTCTATTTTCGGTATAAATCAGCATCTGCAATTCCTTCCCGCACGGCAGATGATTAGATTAATAATCAATAACATGGTCTTGCTGCACTTGTACACGGTGTGTTTAAAACTCCGTGATGTGTCGCTCAACGGAATGGTTGGGAACTGTTGTGGAAACGACTAACCTTTTAATACCTATGATTGGCGCAGGCAGATAATTTGGTTAAAAATCTCAGCCTCGCACTTTGATGCGTCAGTCTGTGTGGGAGGTGACAGATGATTTAGTCGTGTGCCTCTAATTTAACTCGCGCACGCATTTTGATGAGGGGAGAGGCTGCCTCTTCCTGCAGGAATCACATTTAATCACCGTGGGTAGGACAGGTGATCATTAGCGGCTATTCACTCCGACTGCAAGCTGATCAATGTGGCTTGGACCCAACGGAAAGCAAACTATTACATTCTGCAGAGAGTCAGGCACTTACGAATCTGTCCCAAGTTGCTGCGCAAGGATTGAAACCCGTGGAGGGAACCCCAAACTGCACCGAAGAACTTTCAATGGCACGTTGACGATGAAAACAATTTATATTAAGGGTAGGAGTCAAGGGTGTTTAATTGGTGTATGACCTGCCAATGGAGCAATGAAAAATCTTAGCTGCTGCAGCTTTACAGCCACATAAACGCAATAACACACATATAAATGTATAATAATCAAAAATGCAATCGATTAATAATCTTAATACAGGGCAACCAGAATAGTGCAAAGCCAAAGTCTGCAGTGCAACTAATGACAGCATCCATAGAAGGTCACAGTTGCTGAGGTTAGCGTTGTGCAGTGTTCAAGAGCCTGATGGTTAATAGGAAGAAGCTTTTATTTTCAGGCTCCTGTACCTTCTACCCGGTGGTAGCAGCGAGATAAGAGCGTAGCCAGGGTGCATTACAAACTTGCTAAAGTGGTGTGAAGGACCTGGTATTTGATTAGCCACTGAATATTTCATGGCTCTGAAAGATGTAACATTTTCGGTCAAAGTGTTAAGCTGCACGATGTGTAAACCATTCTCAATGGGGTTTTTTCAAAAATCTAATTTCGTTTATTATTGTCACGTGTACCGAGGTACAGTGAAGAGCTTTTTGTTGCGTGCTATTCAGTCAGTGAAAAGACTGTACATGAATACACTCGAGCCGTCCACAGTGTACAGATACATGGTAAACCCAATAAACCTTTATTTGTATAAGAAGATAACTGCAGATGCTGGTACAAATCGAAGGTATTTATTCACAAAATGCTGGAGTAACTTAGCAGGTCAGGCAGCATCTCGGGAGAGAAGGAATGGGTGACGTTTCGGGTCGAGACCCTTCTTCAGACCTTTATTTGTAATATCTGTGGGGGAGGACCACAGTCTCGGGTCATTCTGCTGCTGGACATCGTGGGGCAGAGTCCAGTGGGGCCACCTCTCATACAAGGGAAGGGATATCACCCCAGAGGGCCACTGGAGTGGCAAGAATGTTTTGTTTAAAGGTAGGTTTCAACACTGCTGAGTATGGCACTAATGGATGTATAAACGCTGAAAATGTCTGAATTTGTTTTCTGTATATTTCTTATCCTGAATAAAGTTTACTTTGGGAACAAGAAAGTAGTACGGGGACCACAGACTAGATAGTGTACAACATTCTGAGACATTACCGACCAAACTGCAAAGGTGCAGATGCTGGAAGTCTGAAATAAAAACAGAAAACTTTGGCAATGCTTGCCAGTTTTTGGCAGAATCTGAGCAGAGAAAAATGAAAGGCCATTGACTGAGCTTGAGTTTAGTTTCAAAGTACAGCATGGAAACAGGCCCTTCGGTCCATCGAGTCTGCGCTGACCAGCAATCACCTGTACACTAGTTCTATCCGACACACTGGGGACAATTTACAGAAGCCAATTAACCTACAAACCTGCATGGCTTTGCAATGTGGTTGGAAACGCACGCGGTCACAGGGAGAATGTTCAAACTCCGTACAGACAGCACCCGTGATTAGGGTTGCCAACTTCCTCACTCCCAAATGCGGGACAAGGTGACGTCAGTGCCCCGCGCCCCACGTGACCTCGCCCAGCCAGCGTCCACGTGCTCCGCTCCACCATTGGCGTCCGCCATTGGTGGAGCGGGAGCACGTGGCCGCTGGCTGGGTGAGGTCACGTGGGGCGCGGGGCGGTGACGTCACCCTTTGTCCCTTATTTGGGAGTGAGGAAGTTGGCGACCCTACTAATACGGGACAAGGGCGGTCCAGTACGGGACAAACTAATTTAGCCCAAAATACGGGATGTCCCGGCTAATACGGGACAGTTGGCAACCCTACCTGTAATCAGGATCAAGCTTGGGTCTCTGGCACTGTGAGGTAGCAACTCTACCTCTGTGCCATTCTGCCAACCTTCATTTGGCGCTAATAATAATCCTCAAAGGGTCGTCTGTATCTGAAAAGAGCTGCCAGAGGAAGCTACAGAAACAGGAATAATTATGATTTTTAAAAGACATTTGGATATATCTATAGATATATATATATATCTATATATATCTATAGATATACTAGACCAAGTGGGCCCGTTGGGCCCGTCCTCGTAGGGTTTCCATTGTAACCGGGAGGCGGGGAGGGAGGGGGGAGGGGGACCACCTGTTTTCCCAGTACCCCTCTTTACCCGTTGTGGGATGGGAGGGGGGAGGGGAGGGGGGAGGGAGAGGGGAGGGAGGGGGTAGGGGGGAGGGAGGGGGGAGGGAGGGAGGGGAGGGGGGAAGGGGGAGGGGGGAAGGGGAGAGGGAAGGGGGGGAGGGAGGAGGACCTCCCCTTTTCCCAGTACCCCTCTTTCCCCGTTGTGCCCGTCCTTGTAGGGTTTCCATTGTAACCGGGAGGAGGGGGAGGGAGGGAGGGAGGGAGGAGGGAGGAGGGGAGGGAGGGGGGGAAGGGGAGGGCGGAAAGGGGGGAGGGGGGGGAGGGGGGAGGGAGAGAGGGGAAGGTTTGAAAGAGCATCCCTCTCCCCATCAGAACTGCCTCCTCCATCGACTCCTTTAAGTCCAGGCTCAAAACCTATTTCTACTCCCTAGCTTTTGAGGCTAATTGAGGAGGTACTGTGAACTGTTTGGGAGGGGAGGGGAGGGGGGAAGGGGGGAAGGAGGGGGACCTCCCCTTTTCCCAGTTCCCCTCTTTCCCCGTTGGGCCTGTCCTCGTAGGGTTTCCATTGTAACCGGGAGGACGGGAGGGAGGGAAGGGGGAGGAGGGAGGTGTGGAGGGAGGAGGGAGGTGTGGAGGGAGATGGGGAAGGAGGGGGGAGGGGATGGGGTAGGGGGAGGGAGAGGGGAGGGAGGGAGGGGGGTAGGGGGAGGGAGGGGGAGGGGAGGGGGGAAAGGGGGAGGAGGGGGACCTCCCCTTTACCCAGTACCCCTCTTTCCCCATTGGGCCCGTCCTCGTAGGGTTTCCATTGTAACCGGGAGGAGGGGAGGGAGGGAAGGGGGAGGGAGGGAGGGAGGAGGGAGGTGGGGAGGGGGAGGGAGGGGGGGAGGGGAGGGGGAAGGGGGGAGTGAGGGGGTAGGGGGAGGGGGTGGGGAGGGTGGGGGAGAGGGGAGGGGGGATAGGGGGGAGGGGGAGGGAGGGGGGAGGGAGGGGGAAGGGGGGAGGGAGGGGGCTCTCCCCTTTTCCCAGTACCCCACTTTCCCCGTTGGGCCCGTCCTCGTAGGGATTCCATTGTAACCGGGAGGAGGGGAGGGAGGGAAGGGGGAGGGAGGGAGGAGGGAGGAGGGGAAGGGGAGGGCGGAAAGGGGGGGAGGGGGGAAAGGGGGGAGGGGGGAGGGAGAGAGGGGGAGGGTGGAAAGAGCATCCCTCTCCCCATCAGAACTGCCCCCTCCATCGACTCCTTTAAGTCTAGGCTCAAAACCTATTTCTACTCCCTAGCGTTTGAGGCTCATTGAGGAGGCGCTGTGAACTGTTTGCGTGCCACTGTATGTTTCATTTTTTTCCTTAGTACCTAATCAGATGTACAGCACTTTGGTCAACGTGGGTTGTTTTTAAATGTGCTATACAAATAAAATGGACTTGACTTGACAGCTCTTCGCAACAATGTAGCACAGGGGCATTGTGACGTCACACGCTGAATACCGCTGGGGGGGGGGAAGGGGGGTCAGCTCGAGTTCATCTCACAGGGGCATTGTGACATCACAATCCGCACCGCAGCGCCCCCCTTCTGTCAGAACTTCGATAAATCAGGGGGGGCAGCACTTTTAAACCTCTGTAACTTAAAAAATATGCGTCCGAATTAAATAACAATATCATTTTCCAGCAGCGAACCGCATGCTGATTAAGGCGGTACAAAAATCGTGGCGCTACGGTTCACCGTTTTGCCGGAATTGCCGTATTCAGCCGACACCAGTGGAATATATATATACAGATACAACATCTGAGTTTTAGTAGCATACTAGAACAAGTGTGCCCGTTGGGCCCGTCCTCGTAGGGTTTCCATTGTAACCGGGAGGGGAGTGGGGGTAGGGAAGGGGGAGGGAGGGAGTAGGGAGGTGTGGAGGGGGGAGGGGAGGGGGAGGGAGGGGGGGAGGGGAGGGGGGAAGGGAGGGAGGGAGAGGGGAGGGAAGGGGGTAGGGGGAGGGGGAGGGAGGGGGAGGGGGGAAGGGGAGGGAGGGGGGAAGGGGAGGGGGAGGGAGGGGGGAGGGAGAAGGGAGTGAGGGGGGAGGGAGGGGGACCTCCCCTTTTCCCAGTACCCCTCTTTCCCCATTGGGCCCGTGCTCGTAGGGTTTCCATTGTAACCGGGAGGAGGGGAGGGAGGGGAGGGGGAGGGAGGGAGGAGGGAGGTGTGGAGGGAGGAGGGGAGGGGAGGGGGAGGGGAGGGGGGGAAGGGGGGAGGAGGGAGGGAGAGGGGAGGGAGGGGGGTAGGGGGGAGGTAAGGGGGAGTGAGGGGGGAGGGAGGGAGGGGGATCTCCCCTTTTCCCAGTACCCCTCTTTCCCCGTTGGGCCCGTCCTCGTAGGGTTTCCATTGTAACCGGGAGGAGGGGAGGGAGGGAAGGGGGAGGGAGGGAGGAGGGGGGAGGGAGGGGAGGGGGGAAGGGGGGAGTGAAGGGGTAGGGGGAGGGAGGGGGAGAGGGGAGGGGGGTAGGGGGGAGGGGGGAGGGAGGGGGAAGGGGGGAGGGAGGGGGATCTCCCCTTTTCCCAGTACCCCTCTTTCCCCGTTGGGCCCGTCCCTGTAGGGTTTCCATTGTAACCGGGAGGGGTGGAGGGATGGTGGAAGGAGGGGGGAGGGGGAGAGGGATGGAATGGTGGAGGGAGGGGGGAGGGAGTGGGGGAGGGTGGGATGGAGGGAAGGAGGGAGGGGGGGAGTTAGGGGCTGAGTGGTGATGGAGGTTGGGATTGAGGGGGGAGGGAGGGGGGGAGGGAGTGGGGATGGAGGTGGGAAGGAGGGGGGAGGAAGGGGTTGATGGGGGAAGTGGGACCTCCCCTTTTCCCAGTACCCCTCTTTCCCCCACCACCAAGCCCCCTCCGCAACGACCCCTGTTGTCCCCAGTCCCATTCACAGACCCCCCCCCCCATTCTCTCTCTCCCCATACACACTCTCAGTGCTTTTTTCGAAACACTTGCCCCGGTGGCCCACGAGCATATGGGCCCAATGCTGATCTGTGTATGTTAAGTGACTTGCAATAAAAAAATATACTTTAAAAAGAGATAAGTGCTTTTTAAGTGCTTGTTTTGAAACATTCGCGGTCACATAGTGCTTCTCACTGTAGCACCCATCTCAAGTGTGCCCGTTGGGCCCGTCCTCGTAGGGTTTCCATTGTAACCGGAGGAGGGGAGGGAGGGAAGGGGGAGAGAGAGAGGTGTGGAGGGAGGAGGGGAGGGGGAGGGAGGGGGTAGGGGAGGGGAGGGGGGGGAAGGGGAGGGGGGAAGGGGGGAGGGAGAGAGGGGGAGGGGGAGGGAGAGAGGGGGAGGGGGAGGGAGGGGGGAGGGGAAGGGCGGAGGGAGGGGGACCTCCCCTTTTCCCAGTACCCCTCTTTCCCCATTGTGCCCGTCCTCGTAGGGTTTACATTGTAACCGGGAGAAGGGGAGGGAGGGAAGGGGGAGGGGGGGAGGAGGGAGGTGTGGAGGGAGGAGGGGAGGGGGAAGGGGGAAGGGGAGTGGGGGGAGGGAAGGGGGAGGGAGGGGGGAGGGGAGGGGAGGGTGGAAGGGGAGGGCGGAAAGGGGGGGAGGGGGGAAAGGGGGGAGGGGGGAGGGAGAGAGGGGGAGGGTGGAAAGAGCATCCCTCTCCCCATCAGAACTGCCCCCTCCATCGACTCCTTTAAGTCCAGGCTCAAAACCTATTTCTACTCCCTAGCGTTTGAGGCTCATTGAGGAGGCGCTGTGAACTGTTTGCGTGCCACTGTATGTTTCATTTTTTCCTTAGTACCTAATCAGATGTACAGCACTTTGGTCAACGTGGGTTGTTTTTAAATGTGCTGTACAAATAAAATGGACTTGACTTGACAGCTCTTCGCAACAATGTAGCACAGGGGCATTGTGACGTCACACGCTGAATACCGCTGGGGTGGGGGGAAGGGGGGTCAGCTCGAGTCCATCTCACAGGGGCATTGTGACATCACAATCCGCACCGCAGCGCCCCCCTTCTGTCAAAACTTCGATAAATCAGGGGGGGCAGCACTTTTAAACCTCTGTAACTTAAAAAATATGCGTCCGAATTAAATAAAAATATCATTTTCCAGCAGCGAACCGCATGCTGATTAAGGCGGTACAAAAATCGTGGCGCTACGGTTCACCGTTTTGCCGGAATTGCCGTATTCAGCCGACATCAGTGTTATATATATATATAACACAAGATCTGAGTTTTAGTAGTATACTAGACCGAGTGGGCCCGTTGGGCCCGTCCTCGTAGGGTTTCCATTGTAACCGGGAGGGGAGGAAAGGGGGAGGGTTGGGGGAGGGAAGGGGGAGGGAGGAGGGGAGGGGAGGGGGGGAGGGGGGAGGGAGAGGGGAGGGAGGGGGTAGGGGGGAGGGAGGGGGAGAGGGGGGGATGGGAGGGGGAGGGGAGGGGGGAAGGGAGGAGGGAAAGGGGGGAGGGAGAGGGGAGGGAGGTGGGTAGGGGGGAGGGAGGGGGACCTCCCCTTTTCCCAGTACCCCTCTTTCCCCGTTGGGCCCGTCCTCGTAGGGTTTCCATTGTAACCGGGAGGAGGGGAGGGCGGGAAGGGGGAGGGAGGGAGGAGGGAGGTGTGGAGGGAGGAGGGGAGGGGAGGGAGGGGGGAGGGGAGGGAGGGGGGTAGGGGGGAGGGGAAGGGGGGAGGGAGGGGGACCTCCCCTTTTCCCAGTACTCCTCTTTCCCCGTTGGGCCCGTCCTCGTAGGGTTTCAATTGTAACCGGGAGGGGGGGAGGGAGGGTGGAAGGAGGGGGGAGAGGGATGGAAGGGTGGAGGGAGGGGGGGAGGGATTGGGGAGGGAGGGAAGGAGGGAGGGGGGAGTTAGGGGGGAGGGGGAGGGAGTTGGGGAGGGAGGGGGAGGAGGGGGGGAGGGAGTGGGGATGGAGGTGGGAAGGAGGGGGGATGAAGGGGTTGAGGGGGGAAGGGGGACCTCCCCTTTTCCCAGTACCCCTCTTTCCCCGTTGGGCCCGTCATAGGGTTTCCATTGTAACCGGGAGGGGGGAGGGAGGGAGGTGTGGAGGGAGGAGGGGAGGGGGAGGGAGGGGGGAGGGGAGGGGGAAGGGGGGAAGGGGGGAGGGAGTAGGGGGGAGGGGAGGGAGGGGTTCTCCCCTTTTCCCAGTACCCCTCTTTCCCCGTTGGGCCCGTCCCCGTAGGGTTTCCATTGTAACCTGGAAACACTTGCCCCGGTGGCCCACGAGCATAGGGGCCCAATGCTGATCTGTGTATGTTAAGTGACTTGCAATAAAAAAAAATACTTTAAAAAAAGATAAGTGCTTTTTAAGTGCTTGTTTTGAAACATTCGCGGTCACATAGTGCTTCTCACTGCGATCTGTTAGTGGTGCTTTTCGAAACAATGTAGCACCCATCTCAAACAAGCATTGGGAGGATGGGAGGGAGGGAAGGGGAGGGAGGGAGGAGAGAGGTGTGGAGGGAGGGGGGAAGGGGAGGGGGGAACGGGGGGAAGGGGGAGGGAGAGGAGAGGGAGGGGGGATGGGATGGGGGAAGGGGGGAGGGAGGGGGACCTCCCCTTTTCCCAGTACCCCTCTTTCCCCGTTGGGCCCGTCCTCGTAGGGTTTCCATTGTAACCGGGAGGAGGGGAGGGAGAGAGGAGGGAGGTGTGGAGGGAGGAGGGGAGGGGGAAGGGGGAGGGAGAGGGTTAGGGGGGAGGGGGAGGGGAGGGGAGGGAGGGGGACCTCCCCTTTTCCCAGTACCCCTCTTTCCCCGTTGGGCCCATCCCCGTAGGGTTTCCTTTGTAACCAGAAGGGGGGAGGGAGGGTGGAAGGAGGGGGAGGGGGAGAGGGATGGAAGGGTGGAGGGAGGGGGGGAGGGATGGAGGGAAGGAGGGAGGGGGGGGAGTTAGGGAGGAGGGGTGAGGGAGGTGGGGAGGAGGGGGGGAGGGAGTGGGGATGGAGGTGGGAAGGAGTGGGGAGGAAGGGGTTGAGGGGGGAAGGGGGGGGAGGGAGGGAATAGGGGCCCCATGCTGATCTGTGTATGTTAAGTGACTTGCACAACTTTAAAAAACTGGCAGTTGCCTTTCGCAACAATGTTGCAACAATCTCACACAAGCATTGTGACGTCACAAGCTGAAGATGTAAATTTAAAACCGAGCTGATCTCTCATTGGTGCACGGGTGCCATTGTGACATCACGCGCTGAAGCCCCTTCAAGAAAAGGGTTAGAAATGAAAATTAAACTTTAATATCTCTCTAGCTTTAAAAAGGTAGCTTCAATTTGAACGAAAGTACTTACAATAGTTGCCCATGTTAATGGTGAATATGGTGGTACAAAAATCGTAGCGCTTTGGTGTACCGTCAGGGAGGAGTAGGGTTTGTAAGTTATGGACAGAAACTCTTCGGAATCTTTGCGTACATACACATATACATACGGAATGTTGGACCGCAGAGTTTTAGTAGTATACTAGACCGAGTGGGCCCGTTGGGCCCGTCCTCGTAGGGTTTCCTTTGTAACCGGGAGGGAGGAAAGGGGGAGGGTTGGGGAGGGAGGAGGGGAGGGAGGGGGGGAGGGGAGGGGGGGAGGGAGAGGGGAGGGAGGGGGTAGGGGGGGAGGGAGGGGGAGAGGGGGGGATGGGAGGGGGGAGGGGAGGGGGGAAGGGAGGAGGGAAGGGGGGGAGGGAGAGGGGAGGGAGGTGGGTAGGGGGGAGGGGAGGGAGGGGGACCTCCCCTTTTCCCAGTACCCCTCTTTCCCGTTGGGCCCGTCCTCGTAGGGTTTCCATTGTAACCGGGAGGAGGGGAGGGCGGGAAGGGGGAGGGAGGGAGGAGGGAGGTGTGGAGGGAGGAGGGGAGGGGAGGGAGGGGGGAGGGGAGGGAGGGGGGTAGGGGGAGGGGGAGGGAGAGGGGATGGGGGAGGGGAGGGGGAAGGGGGGAGGGAGGGGGACCTCCCCTTTTCCCAGTACTCCTCTTTCCCCGTTGGGCCCGTCCTCGTAGGGTTTCCATTGTAACCGGGAGGGGGGGAGGGAGGGAGGAGGGAGGTGTGGAGGGAGGTGTGGAGGGAGGGTGTGGAGGGAGGAGGGGAGGGGGAGGGAGGGGGGGGAGGGGAGGGGGAGGGGGGAAGAGGGGTAGGGGGGAGGGGAGGGAGGAGGGGAGGGAGGGGAACTCCCCTTTTCCCAGTACCCCTCTTTCCCCGTTGGGGCCCGTCCCCGTAGGGTTTCCATTGTAACCGGGAGGGGGGGAGGGAGGGTGGAAGGAGGGGGAGAGGGGTGGAAGGGTGGAGGGAGGGGGGGAGGGAGTGGGGGAGGGTCGGATGGAGGGAAGGAGGGAGGGGTGAGTTAGGGGCTGAGTGGTGATGGAGGTTGGGATTGAGGGGGGAGAGAGTGGGGATGGAGGTGGGAAGGAGGGGGAAGGAAGAGGTTGAGGGGGAAGTGGGACCTCCCCTTTTCCCAGTACCCCTCTTTCTCCCACCACCAAGCCCCCACCGCAACGACCCCTGTTGTCCCCCTCCCCAGTCCCCATTCTCAGACCCCCCCCATCTCTTGGAATAAAAAAAAATACTTTAAAAAAAAAAGTGCTTTTTAATTGCTTGTTTTGAAACATTCGCGGTTAAGTGCTTTTTTAAAAAACATTCGCGGTTAAGTGCTGGTTTTGAAACATTCGCGGCTACTTAGTGCTTCTGTCAGTTGCTTTTCGAGGGAGGGAGTAGGGAGGTGTGGAGGGGGGAGGGGAGGGGGGAGGGAGGGGGGGAGGGGAGGGGGGAAGGGGGGGAGGGAGAGGGGAGGGAAGGGGGTAGGGGGGAGGGGGAGGGAGGGGGGAAGGGGAGGGAGGGGGGAAGGGGAGGGGGGAGGGAGGGGGGGAGGGAGAAGGGAGGGAGGGGGGAGTGAGGGGGGAGGGAGGGAACCTCCCATTTTCCCAGTACCCCCTCTTTCCCCATTGGGCCCGTCCTCGTAGGGTTTCCATTGTAACCGGGAGGAGGGGGAGGGAGGGTGGAAGGAGGGGGGAGGGGGAGAGGGATGGAATGGTGGAGGGAGGGGGAGGGAGTGGGGGGAGGGTGGGATGGAGGAAGGAGGGAGGGGGGGGAGTTTAGGGGCTGAGTGGTGAAGGAGGTTGGATTGAGGGGGGAGGGAGGGGGGAGGGAGTGGGGATGGAGGTGGGAAGGAGGGGGGAGGAAGGGGTTGAGGGGGGAAGTGGGACCTCCCCTTTTCCCAGTACCCCTCTTTCCCCCACCACCAAGCCCCCTCCGCAATGACCCCTGTTGTCCCCCTCCCCAGTCCCCATTCTCAGACCCCCCCCCCCCCCCCATTCTCTCTCTCCCCCAGACACACTCTCAGTGCTTTTTTCGAAACACTTGCCCCGGTGGCCCACGAGCATAGGGGCCCAATGCTGATCTGTGTATGTTAAGTGACTTGCAATAAAAAAAAATACTTTAAAAAAAGATAAGTGCTTTTTAAGTGCTTGTTTTGAAAACATTCACGGTCACATAGTGCTTCTCACTGCGATCTGTTAGTGGTGCTTTTCGAAACAATGTAGCACCCATCTCAAACAAGCATTGGGAGGATGGGAGGGAGGGAAGGGGAGGGAGGGAGGAGAGAGGTGTGGAGGGAGGGGGGAAGGGGAGGGGGAACGGGGGGGAGGGAGAGGGGAGGGAGGGGGGATGGGATGGGGGAAGGGGGGAGGGAGGGGGACCTCCCCTTTTCCCAGTACCCCTCTTTCCCCGTTGGGCCCGTCCTCGTAGGGTTTCCATTGTAACCGGGAGGAGGGGAGGGAGGGAGGAGGAGGTGTGGAGGGAGGAGGGGAGGGGGGGAGGGGAGGGGGAGGGAGAGGGTTAGGGGGGAGGGGGAGGGGGGAGGGGAGGGGGGAAGGGGAGGGAGGGGGACCTCCCCTTTTCCCAGTACCCCTCTTTCCCCGTTGGGCCCGTCCCCGTAGGGTTTCCTTTGTAACCAGAAGGGGGGGAGGGAGGGTGGAAGGAGGGGGGAGGGGGAGAGGGATGGAAGGGTGGAGGGAGGGGGGAGGGATGGAGGGAAGGAGGGAGGGGGGGGGAGTTAGGGGAGGAGGGGTGAGGGAGGTGGGGAGGGAGTTGGGGAGGAGGGGGGGAGGGAGTGGGGATGGAGGTGGGAAGGAGTGGGGAGGAAGGGGTGAGGGGGGAAGGGGGGGAGGGAGGGAATAGGGGCCCCATGCTGATCTGTGTATGTTAAGTGACTTGCACAACTTTAAAAAACTGGCAGTTGCTTTTCGCAACAATGTTGCAACAATCTCACACAAGCATTGTGACGTCACAAGCTGAAGATGTAAATTTAAAACCGAGCTGATCTCTCATTGGTGCACGGGTGCCATTGTGACATCACGCACTGAAGCCCCTTCAAGAAAAGGGTTAGAAATGAAAATTTATACTTTAATATCTCTCTAGCTTTAAAAAGGTAGCTTCAATTTGAACGAAAGTACTTACAATAGTTGCCCATGTTAATGGTGAATACGGCGGTACCAAAATCGTAGCGCTTTGGTGTACCGTCTGGGAGGAGTAGGGTTTGGACCCTTCAAGAAAAGTGTTAGAAATGAAAATTTAAACTTTAATATCTCTCTAGCTTTAAAAAGGTAGCTTCAATTTGAACGAAAGTACTTACAATAGTTGCCCATGTCAATGGTGAATACGGCGGTACAAAAATCGTAGCGCTTTGGTGTACCGTCTGGGAGGAGCAGGGTTTGTAAGTTATGGACAGAAATCTTCGGAATCTTCCGTATATACATACGGAATCTTCCGTATATACATACGGAATGTTGGACCGCAGAGTTTTAGTAGTATACTAGACCGAGTGGGCCCGTTGGGCCCGTCCTCGTAGGGTTTCCATTGTAACCGGGAGGGGAGGAAAGGGGGAGGGTTGGGGGAGGGAAGGGGGAGGGAGGAGGGGAGGGGAGGGGGGGAGGGGAGGGGGGAGGGAGAGGGGAGGGAGGGGGTAGGGGGGAGGGAGGGGGAGAGGGGGGGATGGGAGGGGGAGGGGAGGGGGGAAGGGAGGAGGGAAAGGGGGGAGGGAGAGGGGAGGGAGGTGGGTAGGGGGGAGGGAGGGGGACCTCCCCTTTTCCCAGTACCCCTCTTTCCCCGTTGGGCCCGTCCTCGTAGGGTTTCCATTGTAACCGGGAGGAGGGGAGGGCGGGAAGGGGGAGGGAGGGAGGAGGGAGGTGTGGAGGGGGGAGGGGAGGGGAGGGAGGGGGGAGGGGAGGGAGGGGGGTAGGGGGGAGGGGAAGGGGGGAGGGAGGGGGACCTCCCCTTTTCCCAGTACTCCTCTTTCCCCGTTGGGCCGGTCCTCGTAGGGTTTCAATTGTAACCGGGAGGGGGGGAGGGAGGGTGGAAGGAGGGGGGAGAGGGATGGAAGGGTGGAGGGAGGGGGGGAGGGATTGGGGAGGGAGGGAAGGAGGGAGGGGGGAGTTAGGGGGGAGGGGGGAGGGAGTTGGGGAGGGAGGGGGAGGAGGGGGGGAGGGAGTGGGGATGGAGGTGGGAAGGAGGGGGGATGAAGGGGTTGAGGGGGGAAGGGGGACCTCCCCTTTTCCCAGTACCCCTCTTTCCCCGTTGGGCCCGTCCTCATAGGGTTTCCATTGTAACCGGGAGGGGGGAGGGAGGGAGGTGTGGAGGGAGGAGGGGAGGGGGAGGGAGGGGGGAGGGGAGGGGGGAAGGGGAGGGGGGAAGGGGGGAGGGAGTAGGGGGGAGGGGAGGGAGGGGGATCTCCCCTTTTCCCAGTACCCCTCTTTCCCCGTTGGGCCTGTCCCCGTAGGGTTTCCATTGTAACCGGGAAACACTTGCCCCGGTGGCCCACGAGCATAGGGGCCCAATGCTGATCTGTGTATGTTAAGTGACTTGCAATTAAAAAAAATACTTTAAAAAAAGATAAGTGCTTTTTAAGTGCTTGTTTTGAAACATTCGCGGTCACATAGTGCTTCTCACTGCGATCTGTTAGTGGTGCTTTTCGAAACAATGTAGCACCCATCTCAAACAAGCATTGGGAGGATGGGAGGGAGGGAAGGGGAGGGAGGGAGGAGAGAGGTGTGGAGGGATGGGGGAAGGGGAGGGGGGGAACGGGGGGAAGGGGGAGGGAGAGGAGAGGGAGGGGGGATGGGATGGGGGAAGGGGGGAGGGAGGGGGACCTCCCCTTTTCCCAGTACCCCTCTTTCCCCGTTGGGCCCGTCCCCGTAGGGTTTCCTTTGTAACCAGAAGGGGGGAGGGAGGGTGGAAGGAGGGGGGAGGGGGAGAGGGATGGAAGGGTGGAGGGAGGGGGGGAGGGATGGAGGGAAGGAGGGAGGGGGGGGAGTTAGGGGAGGAGGGGTGAGGGAGGTGGGGAGGGAGTTGGGGAGGAGGGGTGGAGGGAGTGGGGATGGAGGTGGGAAGGAGTGGGGAGGAAGGGGTTGAGGGGGGAAGGGGGGGAGGGAGGGAATAGGGGCCCCATGCTGATCTGTGTATGTTAAGTGACTTGCACAACTTAAAAAAACTGGCAGTTGCCTTTCGCAACAATGTTGCAACAATCTCACACAAGCATTGTGACGTCACAAGCTGAAGATGTAAATTTAAAACCGAGCTGATCTCTCATTGGTGCACGGGTGCCATTGTGACATCACGCACTGAAGCCCCTTCAAGAAAAGGGTTAGAAATGAAAATTAAACTTTAATATCTCTCTAGCTTTAAAAAGGTAGCTTCAATTTGAACGAAAGTACTTACAATAGTTGCCCATGTTAATGGTGAATATGGCGGTACAAAAATCGTAGCGCTTTGGTGTACCGTCAGGGAGGAGTAGGGTTTGTAAGTTATGGACAGAAACTCTTCGGAATCTTTGCGTACATACACATATACATACGGAATGTTGGACCGCAGAGTTTTAGTAGTATATAGATAGACTAGACCGAGTGGGCCCGTTGGGCCCGTCCTCGTAGGGTTTCCATTGTAACCGGGAGGGGAGGAAAGGGGGAGGGTTGGGGGAGGGAAGGGGGAGGGAGGAGGGGAGGGAGGGGGGGAGGGGAGGGGGAGGGAGAGGGGAGGGAGGAGGGTAGGGGGGAGGGAGGGGGGAGAGGGGGGGATGGGAGGGGGAGGGGAGGGGGGGAGGGAGGAGGGAAGGGGGGGAGGGAGAGGGGAGGGAGGTGGGTAGGGGGGAGGGAGGGAGGGGGACCTCCCCTTTTCCCAGTACCCCTCTTTCCCCGTTGGGCCCGTCCTCGTAGGGTTTCCATTGTAACCGGGAGGAGGGGAGGGCGGGAAGGGGGAGGGAGGGAGGAGGGAGGTGTGGAGGGAGGAGGGGTGGGGGGAAGGGGAGGGGGGAAGGGGGAGGGAGAGGGAGAGGGGAGGGAGGGGGGATGGGATGGGGGAAGGGGGGAGGGAGGGGGACCTCCCCTTTTCCCAGTACTCCTCTTTCCCCGTTGGGCCCGTCCTCGTAGGGTTTCAATTGTAACCGGGAGGGGGGGAGGGAGGGTGGAAGGAGGGGGGAGAGGGATGGAAGGGTGGAGGGAGGGGGGGAGGGATTGGGGAGGGAGGGATGGAGGGAGGGGGGAGTTAGGGGGGAGGGGGGAGGGAGTTGGGGAGGGAGGGGGAGGAGGGGGGGAGGGAGTGGGGATGGAGGTGGGAAGGAGGGGTGATGAAGGGGTTGAGGGGGGAAGGGGGACCTCCCCTTTTCCCAGTACCCCTCTTTCCCCGTTGGGCCCGTCCTCATAGGGTTTCCATTGTAACCGGGAGGGGGGGAGGGAGGTGTGGAGGGAGGTGTGGAGGGAGGAGGGGAGGGGGAGGGAGGGGGGGAGGGGAGGGGGGAAGGGGAGGGGGAAGGGGGGAGGGGGGAGGGGAGGGAGGGGGACCTCCCCTTTTCCCAGTACCCCTCTTTCCCCGTTGGGCCCGTCCCCGTAGGGTTTCTATTGTAACCGGGAGGGGGGAGGGAGGATGGAAGAATGGGGGAGGGGGAGAGGGATGGAAGGGTGGATTGATTGGGGGAGGGAGGGATGGAGGGAAGGAGGGAGGGGGGGAGTTAGGGGGGAGGTTTGAGGGAGGTGGGGAGGGAGGGGGAGGGAGTTGGGGAGGGAGGGGGAGGAGTGGGGGAGGGAGTGGGGATGGAGGTGGGAAGGAAGGGGTTGAGGGGTGAAGGGGGACCTCCCATTTTCCCAGTACCCCTCTTTCCCCCACCACCAAGCCCCCTCCGCAACGACCCCTGTTGTCCCCCTCCCCAGTCCCCATTCTCAGACCCCCCCCCCATTCTCTCTCTCCCCCAGACACACTCCAAGTGCTGTTTCGCAACACTTGCCCCGGTGGCCCACGAGCATAGAGGCCCCATGTTGATCTGTGTATGTTAAGTGACTTGCAATAAAAAAGACTACTTGAAAACAGTGGTTTAAAGTGGTTTAAAGTGCTGTTTTTGCTACATTCGCGGTCATTTAGTGCTTCTCACGACCACGGTCATTTAGTGCTTCTCACTGCGATCTGTTAGTGGTGCTTTTCGAAACAATGTAGCACCCATCTCAAACAAGCATTGGGAGGATGGGAGGGAGGGAAGGGGAGGGAGGGAGGAGAGAGGTGTGGAGGGAGGGGGGAAGGGGAGGGGGGAACGGGGGGAAGGGGGAGGGAGAGGGGAGGGAGGGGGGATGGGATGGGGGAAGGGGGGAGGGAGGGGGACCTCCCCTTTTCCCAGTACCCCTCTTTCCCCGTTGGGCCCGTCCTCGTAGGGTTTCCATTGTAACCGGGAGATGGGGAGGGAGGGAGGAGGGAGGTGTGGAGGGAGGAGGGGAGGGGGGAGGGGAGGGGGGAAGGGGGAGGGAGAGGGTTAGGGGGGAGGGGGAGGGGGGAGGGGAGGGGGGAAGGGGAGGGAGGGGGACCTCCCCTTTTCCCAGTACCCCTCTTTCCCCGTTGGGCCCGTCCCCGTAGGGTTTCCTTTGTAACCAGAAGGGGGCGAGGGAGGGTGGAAGGAGGGGGGATTGGGAGAGGGATGGAAGGGTGGAGGGAGGGGGGGAAGGATGGAGGGAAGGAGGGAGGGGGGGGAGTCAGGGGAGGAGGGGTGAGGGAGGTGGGGAGGGAGTTGGGGAGGAGGGGGGGAGGGAGTGGGGATGGAGGTGGGAAGGAGTGGGGAGGAAGGGGTTGAGGGGGGAAGGGGGGGGAGGGAGGGAATAGGGGCCCCATGCTGATCTGTGTATGTTAAGTGACTTGCACAACTTTAAAAAACTGGCAGTTGCTTTTCGCAACAATGTTGCAACAATCTCACACAAGCATTGTGACGTCACAAGCTGAAGATGTAAATTTAAAACCGAGCTGATCTCTCATTGGTGCACGGGTGCCATTGTGACATCACGCACTGAAGCCCCTTCAAGAAAAGGGTTAGAAATGAAAATTAAACTTTAATATCTCTCTAGCTTTAAAAAGGCAGCTTCAATTTGAACGAAAGTACTTACAATAGTTGCCCATGTTAATGGTGAATATGGCGGTACAAAAATCGTAGCGCTTTGGTGTACCGTCAGGGAGGAGTAGGGTTTGTAAGTTATGGACAGAAACTCTTCGGAATCTTTGCGTACATACACATATACATCCATACATACGGAATGTTGGACCGCAGAGTTTTAGTAGTATACTAGACCGAGTGGGCCCGTTGGGCCCGTCCTCGTAGGGTTTCCATTGTAACCGGGAGGGGAGGAAAGGGGGAGGGTTAGGGGAGGGAAGGGGGAGGGAGGAGGGGAGGGAGGGGAGGGGGGAGGGGGGAAGGGGGGAGGGAGAGGGGAGGGAGGGGGGTAGGGGGGAGGGAGGGGGGAGAGGGGGGGATGGGAGGGGGGAGGGGGGAAGGGAGGAGGGAAGGGGGGAGGGAGAGGGGAGGGAGGTGGGTAGGGGGGAGGGAGGGAGGGGGACCTCCCCTTTTCCCAGTACCCCTCTTTCCCCGTTGGGCCCGTCCTCGTAGGGTTTCCATTGTAACCGGGAGGACGGGAGGGCGGGAAGGGGGAGGGAGGGAGGAGGGAGGTGTGGAGGGAGGAGGGGAGGGGAGGGAGGGGGGAGGGGAGGGAGGGGGGTAGGGGGGAGGGGGAGGGAGAGGGGAGGGGGGAGGGGAGCGGGAAGGGGGGAGGGAGGGGGACCTCCCCTTTTCCCAGTACTCCTCTTTCCCCGTTGGGCCCGTCCTCGTAGGGTTTCCATTGTAACCGGGAGGGGGGAGGGAGGGAGGAGGGAGGTGTGGAGGGAGGAGGGGAGGGTGAGGGAGGGGAGGGGGAGGGGGGAAGAGGGGTAGGGGGGAGGGGAGGGAGGAGGGGAGGGAGGGGGAACTCCCCTTTTCCCAGTACCCCTCTTTCACCGTTGGGCCCGTCCCCGTAGGGTTTCCATTGTAACCGGGAGGGGGGGAGGGAGGGTGGAAGGAGGGGGAGAGGGGTGGAAGGGTGGAGGGAGGGGGGGAGGGAGTGGGGGAGGGTCGGATGGAGGGAAGGAGGGAGGGGTGAGTTAGGGGCTGAGTGGTGATGGAGGTTGGGATTGAGGGGGGAGAGAGTCGGGATGGAGGTGGGAAGGAGGGGGGAGGAAGAGGTTGAGGGGGAAGTGGGACCTCCCCTTTTCCCAGTACCCCTCTTTCCCCCACCACCAAGCCCCCACCGCAACGACCCCTGTTGTCCCCCTACCCAGTCCCCATTCTCAGACCCCCCCCCCATTCTCTTGGAATAAAAAAAAATACTTTTTTAAAAAAAGTGCTTTTTAATTGCTTGTTTTGAAACATTCGCGGTTAAGTGCTTTTTAAAAAAACATTCGCGGTTAAGTGCTGGTTTTGAAACATTCGCGGCTACTTAGTGCTTCTGTCAGTTGCTTTTCGAGGGAGGGAGTAGGGAGGTGTGGAGGGGGGAGGGGAGGGGGAGGGGAGGGGGAGGGGAGGGGGGAAGGGAGGAGGGAGAGGGGAGGGAAGGGGGTAGGGGGGAGGGGTAGGGAGGGGGGAGGGGGGAAGGGGAGGGAGGGGGGAAGGGGAGGGGGAGGGAGGGGGGGAGGGAGAAGGGAGGGAGGGGGGAGGGAGGGGAACCTCCCATTTTCCCAGTACCCCTCTTTCACCATTGGGCCCGTCCTCGTAGGGTTTCCATTGTAACCGGGAGGAGGGGAGGGAGGGAAGGGGGAGGGAGGGAGGGAGGAGGGAGGTGTGGAGGGAGGAGGGGAGGGGGAGGGGAGGGGGGGAGGGGGGAAGGGGGGAGGAGGGAGGGAGAGGGGAGGGAGGGGGGGAGGTAAGGGGGAGAGGGGGGAAGGGGGAGGGAGGGGGATCTCCCCTTTTCCCAGTACCCCTCTTTCCCCGTTGGGCCCGTCCTCGTAGGGTTTCCATTGTAACCGTGAGGAGGGGAGGGAGGGAAGGGGGAGGGAGGGAGGAGGGAGGGGTGGAGGGAGGAGGGGAGGGGAGGGAGGGGGAGGGGAGGGAGGGGGGAGGGGGAGGGAGGGGAAGGGGGGAGGGGAGGGGGAAGGGGGTAGTGAGGGGGACCTCCCCTTTTCCCAGTACCCCTCTTTCCCCGTTGGGCCCGTCCTCGTAGGGTTTCAATTGTAACCGGGAGGGGGGAGAGAGGGTGGAAGGAGGGGGGAGGGGGAGAGGGATGGAAGGGTGGAGGGAGGGGGAGGGATTGGGGGAGGGAGGGATGGAGGGAAGGAGGGAGGGGGGAGTTAGGGGGGAGGGAGTTGGGGAGGAGGGGGGGAGGGAGTGGGGATGGAGGTGGGAAGGAGGGGGGATGAAGGGGTTGAGGGGGGAAGGGGGACCTCCCCTTTTCCCAGTACCCCTCTTTCCCCGTTGGGCCCGTCCCCGTAGGGTTTCCATTGTAACCGGGAGGGGGGAGGGAGGGTGGAAGGAGGGGGGAGGGGGAGAGGGATGGAATGGTGGAGGGAGGGGGGAGGGCGTGGGGGAGGGTGGGATGGAGGGAAGGAGGGAGCGGGGGAGTTAGGGGCTGAGTGGTGATGGAGGTTGGGATTGAGGGGGGAGGGAGGGGGGAGGGAGTGGGGATTGAGGTGGGAAGGAGGGGGGAGGAAGGGGTTGAGGGGGGAAGTGGGACCTCCCCTTTTCCCAGTACCCCTCTTTCCCCGTTGGGCCCGTCCCCGTATAGTTTCCATTGTAACCGGGAGGGGGGGAGGGAGGGTGGAAGGAGGGGGGAGGGGGAGAGGGATGGAATGGTGGAGGGAGGGGGGAGGGAGTGGGGGAGGGTGGGATGGAGGGAAGGAGGGAGGGGGGGAGTTAGGGGCTGAGTGGTGATGGAGGTTGGGATTGAGGGGGGAGGGAGGGGGGGAGGGAGTGGGGATGGAGGTGGGAAGGAGTGGGGAGGAAGGGGTTGAGGGGAGAAGGGGGGGGGAGGGAGGGAATAGGGGCCCCATGCTGATCTGTGTATGTTAAGTGACTTGCACAACTTTAAAAAACTGGCAGTTGCCTTTCGCAACAATGTTGCAACAATCTCACACAAGCATTGTGACGTCACAAGCTGAAGATGTAAATTTAAAACCGAGCTGATCTCTGATTGGTGCACGGGTGCCATTGTGACATCACGCGCTGAAGCCCCTTCAAGAAAAGGGTTAGAAATGAAAATTTAAACTTTAATATCTCTCTAGCTTTAAAAAGGTAACTTCAATTTGAACGAAAGTACTTACAATAGTTGCCCACGTTAATGGTGAATATGGCGGTACAAAAATCGTAGCGCTTTGGTGTACCTTCAGGGAGGAGTAGGGTTTGTAAGTTATGGACAGAAATTCTTCGGAATCTTCCGTACATACACATATACATACATACATACGGAATGTTGGACCGCAGAGTTTTAGTAGTATACTAGACCGAGTGGGCCCGTTGGGCCCGTCCTCGTAGGGTTTCCATTGTAACCGGGAGGGGAGGAAAGGGGGAGGGTTAGGGGAGGGAAGGGGGAGGGAGGAGGGGAGGGAGGGGAGGGGGGAGGGGGGAAGGGGGGAGGGAGAGGGGAGGGAGGGGGGTAGGGGGGAGGGAGGGGGGAGAGGGGGGGATGGGAGGGGGGAGGGGGGAAGGGAGGAGGGAAGGGGGGAGGGAGAGGGGAGGGAGGTGGGTAGGGGGGAGGGAGGGAGGGGGACCTCCCCTTTTCCCAGTACCCCTCTTTCCCCGTTGGGCCCGTCCTCGTAGGGTTTCCATTGTAACCGGGAGGACGGGAGGGCGGGAAGGGGGAGGGAGGGAGGAGGGAGGTGTGGAGGGAGGAGGGGAGGGGAGGGAGGGGGGAGGGGAGGGAGGGGGGTAGGGGGGAGGGGGAGGGAGAGGGGAGGGGGGAGGGGAGCGGGAAGGGGGGAGGGAGGGGGACCTCCCCTTTTCCCAGTACTCCTCTTTCCCCGTTGGGCCCGTCCTCGTAGGGTTTCCATTGTAACCGGGAGGGGGGAGGGAGGGAGGAGGGAGGTGTGGAGGGAGGAGGGGAGGGTGAGGGAGGGGAGGGGGAGGGGGGAAGAGGGGTAGGGGGGAGGGGAGGGAGGAGGGGAGGGAGGGGGAACTCCCCTTTTCCCAGTACCCCTCTTTCACCGTTGGGCCCGTCCCCGTAGGGTTTCCATTGTAACCGGGAGGGGGGGAGGGAGGGTGGAAGGAGGGGGAGAGGGGTGGAAGGGTGGAGGGAGGGGGGGAGGGAGTGGGGGAGGGTCGGATGGAGGGAAGGAGGGAGGGGTGAGTTAGGGGCTGAGTGGTGATGGAGGTTGGGATTGAGGGGGGAGAGAGTCGGGATGGAGGTGGGAAGGAGGGGGGAGGAAGAGGTTGAGGGGGAAGTGGGACCTCCCCTTTTCCCAGTACCCCTCTTTCCCCCACCACCAAGCCCCCACCGCAACGACCCCTGTTGTCCCCCTACCCAGTCCCCATTCTCAGACCCCCCCCCCATTCTCTTGGAATAAAAAAAAATACTTTTTTAAAAAAAGTGCTTTTTAATTGCTTGTTTTGAAACATTCGCGGTTAAGTGCTTTTTAAAAAAACATTCGCGGTTAAGTGCTGGTTTTGAAACATTCGCGGCTACTTAGTGCTTCTGTCAGTTGCTTTTCGAGGGAGGGAGTAGGGAGGTGTGGAGGGGGGAGGGGAGGGGGAGGGGAGGGGGAGGGGAGGGGGGAAGGGAGGAGGGAGAGGGGAGGGAAGGGGGTAGGGGGGAGGGGTAGGGAGGGGGGAGGGGGGAAGGGGAGGGAGGGGGGAAGGGGAGGGGGAGGGAGGGGGGGAGGGAGAAGGGAGGGAGGGGGGAGGGAGGGGAACCTCCCATTTTCCCAGTACCCCTCTTTCACCATTGGGCCCGTCCTCGTAGGGTTTCCATTGTAACCGGGAGGAGGGGAGGGAGGGAAGGGGGAGGGAGGGAGGGAGGAGGGAGGTGTGGAGGGAGGAGGGGAGGGGGAGGGGAGGGGGGGAGGGGGGAAGGGGGGAGGAGGGAGGGAGAGGGGAGGGAGGGGGGGAGGTAAGGGGGAGAGGGGGGAAGGGGGAGGGAGGGGGATCTCCCCTTTTCCCAGTACCCCTCTTTCCCCGTTGGGCCCGTCCTCGTAGGGTTTCCATTGTAACCGTGAGGAGGGGAGGGAGGGAAGGGGGAGGGAGGGAGGAGGGAGGGGTGGAGGGAGGAGGGGAGGGGAGGGAGGGGGAGGGGAGGGAGGGGGGAGGGGGAGGGAGGGGAAGGGGGGAGGGGAGGGGGAAGGGGGTAGTGAGGGGGACCTCCCCTTTTCCCAGTACCCCTCTTTCCCCGTTGGGCCCGTCCTCGTAGGGTTTCAATTGTAACCGGGAGGGGGGAGAGAGGGTGGAAGGAGGGGGGAGGGGGAGAGGGATGGAAGGGTGGAGGGAGGGGGAGGGATTGGGGGAGGGAGGGATGGAGGGAAGGAGGGAGGGGGGAGTTAGGGGGGAGGGAGTTGGGGAGGAGGGGGGGAGGGAGTGGGGATGGAGGTGGGAAGGAGGGGGGATGAAGGGGTTGAGGGGGGAAGGGGGACCTCCCCTTTTCCCAGTACCCCTCTTTCCCCGTTGGGCCCGTCCCCGTAGGGTTTCCATTGTAACCGGGAGGGGGGAGGGAGGGTGGAAGGAGGGGGGAGGGGGAGAGGGATGGAATGGTGGAGGGAGGGGGGAGGGAGTGGGGGAGGGTGGGATGGAGGGAAGGAGGGAGCGGGGGAGTTAGGGGCTGAGTGGTGATGGAGGTTGGGATTGAGGGGGGAGGGAGGGGGGAGGGAGTGGGGATTGAGGTGGGAAGGAGGGGGGAGGAAGGGGTTGAGGGGGGAAGTGGGACCTCCCCTTTTCCCAGTACCCCTCTTTCCCCGTTGGGCCCGTCCCCGTATAGTTTCCATTGTAACCGGGAGGGGGGGAGGGAGGGTGGAAGGAGGGGGGAGGGGGAGAGGGATGGAATGGTGGAGGGAGGGGGGAGGGAGTGGGGGAGGGTGGGATGGAGGGAAGGAGGGAGGGGGGGAGTTAGGGGCTGAGTGGTGATGGAGGTTGGGATTGAGGGGGGAGGGAGGGGGGGAGGGAGTGGGGATGGAGGTGGGAAGGAGTGGGGAGGAAGGGGTTGAGGGGAGAAGGGGGGGGGAGGGAGGGAATAGGGGCCCCATGCTGATCTGTGTATGTTAAGTGACTTGCACAACTTTAAAAAACTGGCAGTTGCCTTTCGCAACAATGTTGCAACAATCTCACACAAGCATTGTGACGTCACAAGCTGAAGATGTAAATTTAAAACCGAGCTGATCTCTGATTGGTGCACGGGTGCCATTGTGACATCACGCGCTGAAGCCCCTTCAAGAAAAGGGTTAGAAATGAAAATTTAAACTTTAATATCTCTCTAGCTTTAAAAAGGTAACTTCAATTTGAACGAAAGTACTTACAATAGTTGCCCACGTTAATGGTGAATATGGCGGTACAAAAATCGTAGCGCTTTGGTGTACCTTCAGGGAGGAGTAGGGTTTGTAAGTTATGGACAGAAATTCTTCGGAATCTTCCGTACATACACATATACATACATACATACGGAATGTTGGACCGCAGAGTTTTAGTAGTATATAGATAGATAGATAGATAGATAGATAGATAGAATAGATAGATCCAAATGTCTTTTAAAAATCATAATTTCCTACTCTATCCTACACACACTAGGGACAATTTTACAACTTACCAAAACCAATTAGCCTTCAATCCCGCACGTCTTTGGATTGTGGTTGGAAACCAGCGCACCCAGAGAAAACCCACACGGAGAAGGTACAAACTCCGTACATACGGCACCCTCCGTACATATATATATGGATAGGAACGTGTTTGGAGCGATCTGGTCAATTTCAGACAAATGAGATTAGCCATATGTGGCAACTTGGTCTGCACGGATGAGAAGGGCCGAAGGGACTGTTCCCGCACTGTACAGCTCTGTGACTGTAACATTTGGACAGAGCTCAGAGTCTCGACCTGTAACGTCACCCATTCCTCCTCTCCAGAGATGCTGAGTTACTCCAGCATTTTGTGTCTACTTGTTTAGGGTGGCACAGTGGGGCAAAGGTGGAGTTGCTGCCTCACAGGGCTGAGACCCAGTTCGATCCAGTGCCTTGTGTACGGAGGGTGCCGTATGTACGGAGTTTGTACCATCTCCGTGTGTGTTTTCTCTGGGTGCTCTGGTTTCCAACCACAATCCAAAGGCTTGAAGGCTAATTGGTTTCGGTAAGTTGTAAAACTGTCCCTAGTGTGTGTAGGATAGTGTACGTACGGGGTGATCTCTGGGCTGCGTGGATTCGGTGGACCGAAGGGCCTTCTTCAGCGATGTGTCACTAAAGTCTAAAGTCTTTTTGCTTCAGTTGGATACCTGGTATTATTGCAGTGCCGACATCCTTCTCCAGCCCCAGCTCACAGGGCCTGTTGTCAGGGGACAGCTGGCCTGTGTAATTTTGGGTTGACTAATGACTGAGTGTGTGCTCTTTGGCAGAACACTTGCATACAACAAAACTTTTCAAACGACAAGTCGAATCTTATTTTGGAATTTCTGGCTTGTAAACCAGGAATTCTGTCTCTTGGTTCTTCAGCTGAATTATATCTTTGGGCTGATTATGAAGTGGCTTGAAAGAGATTCGTTTGCGTTTGGAAGAGCACCAGGTGATTCTGTGCCAGTAGAGATGTGTGAGGCTTGGGCTTGGCACAGGACTAATTGGTGAGGGTTTTGATCTCCTCCACTGTACAGAGTCCCAGGCCATCACACCCTTCGAGTACAGGCCAAAGCCGTGCAGCATGGAAATAGGCCATTCAGCCCACCACCTCCATGCCAACCCATGGGCACCCATCAGGATTCATCTCATCTTCACGTACTTGGCCACGGCCTTCACTATCTGGGTGATTCAAGAGCTCGCCTGGACAATTCTTCACCAATGTCAGCAACCCTGCTTCCACCACCCACCCTGCCAGTGTGTTCCACCTGCTCACTGCTCTCTGGGTGATAAAGGTTCCCCTCAGTTCCCCTCTCAGCCTCTGACCCCTTACCCAAAACCCGTGTTCTCCAGTTTCATTCACCTCTGATCAGGGGGGAGGCTTCCTGCAGCCTACACTATCCATATGCTTCATCGTGTTCCCTCTTAACCTTCTCTGATTAGTTTCGTTTCGAGATGCAGAGTGGAAATGGGTCGTTCGGTCCACCGAGTCCACACGGACCAGTGATCAGCCAAACACTACCATCCAACACACTCGGGACAATTTACAATTTACAGAAGACAATTAACAAAGAGAGTTGCTGCCCTACAGCGCCAGAGACCCACGTCCCATCCTGACCACCGGTGCTGTCTGCGCGGAGTTTGTACGTTCTCCCTGGGACCACGTGGGTTTTCAATGGGAGCCCTGGTTTCCGGAAGTCGGAACAGGTTTGTAGGCTAATTGGCTTCGGTAAGAATTGTACATCGTCTGTACTGTGTGGGATAGTTCTAGTGTACGGGCGATCGCTGGTCGGCACGGACGCAGTGGGCTGAAGGGCATGTTTCCGCGCTGTATCTTTAAACTAAACTATGTGCGTTCACTCTATCTATTCCCCTCGTGATTTTTTACTTGTTCTGAAATTAAAATAAATTAAAATAACTGCAGAAGCTGGAAATCTGAAACAAAACCAAACATGGGCAGCCAATGCGGTGAGAGACAGGATTTGTGTTTCAGGTGTGGGATCCTTTGAACACTTTGTCTGACGAGGGGTATCAAACTTGAAACATTAAATATGTTTGTCGTGCTGCAGATGCTGCCTGACTTGCTGAGTATCTCTAGGGTTTGAGCTTATGCTCTGGAGTGAATTTGTTTCTGAACCATTTTTAAGGCGCAGTGGGTAGAATTATTGCCGCACAGTGCCAGAGAACTGGGTTCGATCCTGACCTCTGGTGCTGTCTGTGTGAAGTTTGCACGTTCTCCCCGTGATGGCATGGATTTCCTCCGGGTTATCTGGTTTCCCAAAGACATGCAGTGTTAATTGGCCCTCTGCAAATTGGCCCCTAGTGTGCAGGGAGTGGGATAACGTAGAACCAGTGTGAACGAGTGATCGATGGTTGGCGTGGAACCGATGGGCCGAAGGGATCTTTCTTTGCTATGTCTCCAAGGTAAACCACACCCGTTTCCTGTTGACATTGTGGGCGAATGTCACTGTGTCTGGAGAGCTGTGGAGAGTTCACTGTGGCCCATAGAACAGTAGAGGTGTTTGACTAGCAGTGGGCGTGAGAGGAACAGTGTGAACCAAGGGAACTCTAGCAGAAAAGATGTTAATTACAGATTGTCCTCGTGTGGAGCACATCCAGACTGATCCACAGTCTGTCTGCTTGAAACCCCACTGTTGTCCTGTCAGATTGTAGCAAACACTAGACAAAGGTAACTGCAGATGCTTTTAATTCCAAAAAGAGACACAAAGTGCTGGAGTAGCACTGCAGGTAATGGTTGCTGCCTCTCCCATCGCTGAGCCACAGTAGACACGTTCCATACGCCATTGGATATAGGGCCAGAATTAGGCTATTCGGCCCATCGAGTCTGCTCTGGCATTCGGTAATGGCTTCTGTAAACTGTCCCTTGATGGAACCAGGGTAGGGATGTCCGCTGGTTTGTAGGTTAATTGCCTTTGCTAAAATGGTAAATTGTCTCGAGTGTGTGTGACAGAACTAGTGTACGGATGATCGATGGTTGGCGTGGACTCAGTGGGCCAAAGGGTCTGTTTCCACGTTGCATCTCTAAACAAAACTAAGCTTGCATCGTGTGCTCTCTGCAGCAAGCTGTCGAGGGAACTATGCAGCACATCCCGTACTCTGTCCAAGTTCATCCCTCGCCCTGCATCTCAACACAACTCCCACTGCTCTCAGCATGTAATGAAGTGCTAATAGGCTGAACACGGACAGGAGGCTGTGAGTTGATTTCACTGGGCTGAGTTATCAAGAAACGTTGATATCAAGGTGGAGACGCAAGAAGCCACAGACAGGGCGACACGGTGGCGCAGCGGTAGAGTTTGTACGTTCTCCCCGTGACCTGCGTGGGTTTTCTCCGGGTGCTCCGGTTTCCTCCCACACACCAAAGACGTACCAGTTTGTAGGTTAATTGGCTTGGCGAGATTGGAAATTGTCCCCAGTATGTGGGATAGCGTTAGTGTGCAGGGATCGCTGGTCAGCCCAGACTCGGTGGGCCGAAGGGCCTGATACAGGGACTGTATCTCTAAACTAAACTAAGCTAAGCTATGATGCTGGAATCTTGAGCAAGAAGCTAAAGTGCTGGAGGAATATTATTGTCCTCTCTCTTTGAGTTTCACTTTGTTCCTTCATCCCTTAAGCCAGTCTTGCGTAAACTATGGGGTGGGGTTTCCGAGTCTAAACCAAAGACTGTGCCCCTGGACAACGTTCTTCACAATCTACACGATTCCAGTTTCCGTGTTGTTTGCACAATTAATAATCAGACCACCTATATTCTTACGCCAGTCTTACTAGACAAAGGTAACTGCAGATGCTAGTTAATTCCAAAAAAAGACACAAAGTGCTGGAGTAACACTGCAGGTAATGGTTGCTGCCTCTCCCATCGCTGAGCCACAGTAGACACGTTCCATACGCCATTGGATGTGGAAACAAGGCCTCCGGCCCACCCAGTCCGCACCGACCTGCGATCACCCCATAAGCTACCACTGTCTATGTTGGAAAGAACTGCAGATGCTGGTTTAAATCGAAGGTAGACACAAAATGCTGGAGTAACTCAGCGAGACAGACAGCATCTCTGGAGAGAAGGAAAGAAGGGCCTCGACCGGAAACGTCACCCATTCCATCTCTCCAGAGATGCTGCCTGTCCCGCTGTGTTACTATAGCATTTTGTGTCTACCTTCGCTAACCCTGTCCTGTACACTAGGGACAATTTACAATTTTACCTGAAAGACAATTAACCTGAAATCCTGGGTATTTATTCACAAAATGCTGGAGTAACAGCAGGTCAGGCAGCATCTCAGGAGAGAAGGAATGGATCCAACCTGAAATCCTGTGTGTCTTTGGGGTGTGTGAAGGAAACCGGAGCACCCGGAGAAAACCCACGCAGGTCACAGGGAGAACGCACAAACTCTGTACAGACAAGCACCCACATAGTTAGGATCGAACCTGGGACGCTGGCGCTGTAAGACCGCTGCGCCACCGCGCCGCCCCAGTCATTTGTACTGCAAACAAAATGGATCCCAGCACCAGTCCCCTGTGGCACGCCACTTGTCACAGACTGCCAGTCGGTACGATGCCCATCCACACTCTGTGGGCGACACGGTGGCGCAGCGGTAGAGTTGCTGCTTTACCGTGATTGCAGTTCCAGAGGCCCGGGTTCGATCCTGACTGTGCGGAGTTTGCACGTTCTCCCCGTGACCTGCGTGGGTTTTTCCCGAGATCTTTGGTTTCCTCCCGCACTCCAAAGACGTACAGGTTTGTAGGTTAATTGGCTTGGTATAAATATTTTTTAAATGCCCATAGTGTGTGTAGGGTAGTGTTAATGTGCAGGGATCAGTGGTCGGTGCGGACGCGGTGGGCCGAAGGGCCTGTTTCCGCACTGTATCTGTAAACTAAACTAAACTGAACTAAACTCTCCTCTACCTCCAATCCCCAACCCAGTGCTGGGTATAGGATGGCAACACGCCCGGATCCAGTGCTTTAACCTCTGTGCCCAGCCAGCCGCGTGGGATTTTGTCAAAGGCCCGCCAAAGTTCATGTACACCAAACCACGAAGCATCGCTTTCAGACATTATCCAATAATTATAATTTCAGGACGTGAATTCCAGCTCAGAGGAGGAATGCAGTGTTGACAATGTTCTGATTAAGCAACTTTGAATTTTGAGTAGATAATATTTTCAGAATGCCCTTTATCGACGCAGTTGGAATCGACATTTTTCCGTTTGGTTCAGTGCGTGACAATAAGCTGCTTGTATTCGAGGAAATGGACTTTGGTGTCTTTCATTATCAAGCTGAATAAATGCCACAATATGTGCATTGGCTTCGCCTTTATTCCAACTAAATGCTAAAACATGATACTCCTTGTTCACAAGATAAGTCTGTTTCTCATTGATGAGAAAGCAGTTTCATTTATAACACATGGGCATTATAATTCCTTTATGGGTCATGGATGTCCTTTGTAGCGCATGAATTGGCCTTGCAATGAGTGGTGGTCTGGGCCTCATCTGAGGGCACTCAGTCATCATTCTATTGTGCGTGGGTCAGCCCAAGTGCGTTGACATCTTTCCTTGCTGACTATCTTCGCCTCTGTTCGTCATACAATTGCAAGAATCGCTCTGTGAAGTGCGGTTATTTTTATTCAGTGAGGCACAAGGAAATGCAGGTGCTGGAACCTTGATCAAAAAACAAAGTGCTGGCGGAATCCATCCGGACGTGGAAATGGATGGACGGAGTTTGAGTTTGGGACCCTTCTTCAGACACTATTTCTTCAGATTCAATCTGAAGACTTGAAACGCCACCTGTCCATTCCCTCCACAGATGCTGCCTAACAATCTTACAATCTCCACCGAAGCCATTTAGCCTACAAACTTGTAGGTCTTTGGAGTGTGGGAGGAAACCGGAGAACCCGGAGAAATCACACGCGGTCACAGGGAAACTGTGGTCAGCATCGAACCCGGGTCTCTGGCACTGTAAGGCAGCAACTTTAGCACTGCGCCACCTTATTGTGGTCTACAGGTCGAGGAGCCAGTGGCAGATGGGGGGGGGGGGGGGATTCTATGTTTCTATGTTACAGTTTTCATGCTGCTTTACCTTCTTCCTGATGTCAGGAGTGAAGTAAGAGCTTGACAAGAGTGGTGTGGCACTCTGATGATGCAGGCTGCCCTTTTGAGGCAGTGACTGTGATAGATCCCTTTGATAGTGGGGAGGTGAGTAACCATGATGGATGGCTCTTACACAGTCTGCACTAATTCACAAATAGCTTCCTTCCACATTGAAACCTTAATTGTTTTGATTGTCAGCAATCTTTACCCTTAAAAATTATTATGTCAGCTTTATTAGCCAAATACACCATGGTCTATGAAATACTAACTAAATACAAATGGCGGTGGAACAGCAATGGCAGGAATTTCTGGGCATAATCTGGAAGACACAGAATGATTTCATTCCAAAGAGGAAGAAAGATTCTAAGGGGAGTAGGAGGCAACCGTGGCTGACAAGGGAAGTTAGGGATGGAATAAAACTAAAAGAAAAGATGTATAGCACAGCAAAGAGTAGCGGGAAGCTAGAGGATTGGGAAACTTTCATAGGACAACAGAAGGTAACCAAACGGGCAATACGGGCTGAAAAGATGAAGTTCGAGAGGAAGCTGGCCAAGAATATAAAGAAGGACAGTAAAAGCTTCTTTAGATATGTTAAGAGAAAAAGAGTAGCAAAGTCAAATGTGGGTCCCTTGAAGGCAGACACGGGTAAAATTATTATGGGTAACAAGGAAATGGCAGAATAGTTGAACGGGTACTTTGGATCTTTCTTCACTTAAGGACCTAGACTTGTATCTAGACTTTCGGAAAGCATTTGTTAATGTCCCGCATGGGAGATTGGTGACTAAAATTAGAGCACATGGTATTGTGGGCAGGGTGTTGACATGGATAGAAAATTGGTTGGCAGACAGGAAGCAAAGGGTCGGAGTAAACGGGTCCTTTTCAGAATGGCAGGCAGTGGCGAGTGGAGTGCCGCAAAGCTCGGTGTTGGGGCCGCAACTGTTTACTATATATATTAATGATTTGGATGAGGTAATTAGAAGCAACCTCATCAAGTTTGCGGATGACACAAAGCTGGGTGGCAGTGTAAACTGTGAAGAGGATGTTAGGAGGTTGCAGGGTGACCTGGACAAGTTGAGTGAGTGGGCAGATGCGTAGCAGATGCAGTATAATATAGATAAATGTGAGGTTATCCACATTGGCGGCAAAAACAAGGAGGCAGATTATTATTTCAATGGAGTTAGGTTAGGACGGGGGAGGTGCAGCGAGACCTGGGTGTCCTTGTACACCTGTCACTGAAAGTTGGCGTGCAGATACAGCAGGCAGTGAAGAAAGCTAATGGAATGTTGGCCTTCATAACAAGAGGATTTCAGTATAGGAGTAAAGAGGTTCTTCTGCAGTTGTATCGGGCCCTGGTAAGACCACATCTGGAGTATTGTGTACAGTTTTGGTCTCCTAATTTGAGGAAGGACATCCTTGTAATTGAGGCAGTGCAGCGTAGGTTCACGAGATTGATCCCTGGGATGGCGGAACTGTCATATGAGGAAAGATTGGAAAGACTAGGCTTGTATTCACTGGAGTTTAGAAGGATGGGAGGGGATCTTATAGAAACATGATGCAGGAAAAATGTTCCCAATGTTGGGCGAGTCCAGAACCAGGAGCCACAGTCTTAGAATAAAGGGGAGGGCATTTAAAACTGAGGTGAGAAGGAACTTTTACACCCAGAGAGTTGTGAATTTGTGGAATTCTATGCCACAGAGGGCAGTGGAAGCCAAATCACTGGATGGATTTAAGAGAGAGTTAGATAGAGCTCATGGGACTGGTGGAATCAAGGGATATGGGGAGAAGGCAGGCAAGGGTTATCGATTGGGGACGATCAGCCATGATCACAATGAATGGCGGTGCTGGCTCGAAGGGCCAAATGGCCTCCTCCTGCACCTATTTTCTATGTTTATGCTGACTCCAGGCTTAAGGGTTTGGGGGATGTTTGGATGGGATTATGGTTTTGAAGGCAGAAAGCAGCCAATAACTTGGAGTCTGAAGTTGGTGTCCTTGTTGTGCAGATGCTCGGGGAATGAGTGTGGGGCCAGAGAGACGGCATCTGCTGAGGTCCTGTTGTGACAGGAGGCAAAGCGCGGTGAATCAGGCTGGCTGAGAGACTGGGTGTAATGTGTATCCATCCCCAGCCTCTCGAAGCTCTTCATGATGGTGACGCAAGAAACTGCAGATGCTGGGATTAGTTTAGTTTAGTTTAGTTTAGAGATACAGCGCGGAAACAGGCCCTTGGGCCCACCGGGTCCGCGCCGACCAGCCATCCCCGCACATTAACACTATCCTACACCCACTAGCGCAATTTTTACATTTACTAAGCCAATTAACCGACAAACCTGCATGTCTTTGGAGTGCGGGAGGAAACCGAAGATCTCAGAGAAAATCCACACAGGTCACGGGGAGAACGTACAAACTCCGTACGGACGGCACCCGTAGTCGGGATCGAGCCCGGGTCCCTGGCTCTGCGTTCGCTGTAAGACAGCGACTCTACCGCTGCGACACCGTGACCGCCCATCACACCGCGGATCTTGACCAAAAAGCAAAGTGCGTGAGGAACTTAGGGGTGGCACGGTGGCGCAGCGGTGAGAGGGAAAGGTGCTGGAGGTTGGAACCAGTCAGAGCTACCTAAACGGATGGAGTGAGCAGTGATTTCCGTTGCTTTCCTTTGGCTGTTGTGAAGAGTTAATAACATACCATCAACATTCTGCAGCAGACTGCAGGGCAGCACAAATCTTCAAACGTCTCTGCGTCTGAGCAATCACTACAAGCGCGAAGCATTCAAGCAGAGAGGAGAATTCATGGGAGCCTTTCAGGAGTAACTGGGATGGACGCTATTTGAAAGCTAGCAATTTAAAAAAAACCTCCCCCCAATCTAACCTCAAATCACCAGATCTACCTACCACTGATGATATCTGACGTCCCTTCACGAGGCAGTGCGGGATAAATGCAGAGAGCTCCACCGGCCATCACTGCATCTGCACATTTGACTGAGCGCAAAGACTCGAGTCGAGAGGCTATCATTCGACACTGGGGTGCGGGGCTGGGGTGTACAACATACTGTGTTGCACTTGGGGAATTTGCCTGCACATTGGGATCATGTTTGCAGGCGTAGTACACCTACCTGCACGCACAGCTTTTTAAGGCATTCACCACAAGAGGCCAAAGACCAATCGACCTCTGAGCGGTGGGCCAGTATATCAAGGACCACGGTGGCGCATCGGTAGAGTTGCTGCCTTAGAGCGCTTTCAGTGCCCGAGACCCGGGTTCGATCCCGACTACGGGTGCTGCCTGTACGGTGTTTGTACGTTCTCCCCGTGACCTGCGCGGGTTTTCTTCGAGATCTTCGGTTTCCTCCCACACTCCAAAGACGTACAGGTTTGTAGGTTAATTGACTGGGTAAATGTAAATTGTCCCTAGTGTGTGTAGGTTAGTGTTAATATGCGGGGATCACTGGCCTGTGCTAAACTAAACTAAACAAGGAACCGCAGATGCTGAACCTTGGGCAAAGCACAAAGTGCTGGAGGAACTCAGCACGTCAGGCAGCGCCTGCAGAGGGAATGGACAGGTGTCCTTTCAGGTCGGGACCCTTCTCCAGACCAGTGTTAATCTTGATGAGTAAGGCAGTTCATAGGTTCTAGAAGCAGAAATAGGCCATTCGGCCCATCAACGTTTGATCTGCCATTTAATCAGGGCGGCACGGTAGCGCAGCGGTAGAGTTGCTGCTTTACAGCGAATGCAGCGCCGGAGACTCAGGATCGATCCTGACTACGGGTGCTGCACTGTAAGGAGTTTGTACGTTCTCCCCGTGACCAGCGTGGGTTTTCTCCGAGATCTTCGGTTTCCTCCCACACTCCAAAGACGTACAGGTATGTAGGTTAATTGGCTGGGTAAATGTTTAAAAAAAATTGTCCCTAGTGGGTGTAGGATAGTGTTAATGTACGGGGATCGCTGGGCGGCACGGACTTGGAGGGCCGAAAAGGCCTGTTTCCGGCTGTATGTATATGATATGATATGATATGATAATCATGGCTGATCTATCTTTCCCTCTCAACCCCATTCTCCCGCCTTCTCCCCATGAACTCCTGACACCCGTACTAATCAAGAATCTGTCTGAGTGTTTGGGATTATGGGGAGGAGGCAGGAGAATGGGGTTGAGCCATGATTGAATGGCGGACTAGACCTGATGGGCCGAATGGCCGAATTCTGTTCCTATAACTTATGAACCACAGTATGAACTAATGTTTGTTCAGCAGCAGTGTCCTTGAATTGTAATCCAGTGTACAGATTAAACCAGTGTCCATCGTGATATCTGGATTACTCACTCTTCCTGGAAATAAATGTTGGCTGCAAAGGTCACAAACGTCTCGTTTCTTCATTTTGAAGAAATTGGTATCTGTTTCTCTCCAGAATTGCTGCCTCTCCTGCTTAATGTTTCCAGAACTCTCTCCTTTTATTTCACATTTCTACTGCCTGGAGTTTTTTTTCTTCAAACTCCATCTGGTGTATGACTTACATCCTGATCCCAGAATTTAGGGCATACAGCACAGAAACTAGCCCTTCGACAGACCGAGTCCACACCAACCATCAACCTCAACGACTGTACCTCCTCCGGCAGCTCGTTCTGTACGTTCACCACTCTTTGTGTACCCCTCAGTGTTCATATTACGTCTGTCCCCCTCACCTTAAACCTCTCGTTCTCGATTCCCTTACGCTGGGCAAGAGACCCTGTCTATTCCTCTCCTGATTTTGTACACCTCTACAAGATCACCCCTCATCCAAGGAATGGAGTCCTCGCCTGCTCAACCTCTCCCAGTAGCTCAACTCCTCAAGTCCTGGCAACATCCTTGTAAATCTTCTCTGCGCCCTTTCCAGCTTGACAACATCTTTCCTATAACATGGTGCCCAGAACACAATACTTTAGTTGAGTGAAGATCAAGAGTCTTCACATGCTCTGCAAAATGAGCCAATGTGAACATTTCCTTTAATGTATATTAGTTTGCATAGATACCCTTGATCTCATGAACAGTTCTCCAAGATTTGGACATGCTCATAATTAGTCTGTGTTTCTCCAAGAAGATAAAACCATGGACAGGATATTTTGCTCTCTGCTATTTCTGTTGCTGATCCATTCAGCGGGCCCGCGATGGTGGTGGTTTACAATGGCACCTGTCAAGGGGTGGGATATATTAGGCAGCAAGTGAACAGTCAGTTCTTGAAGTTGATGTGTTGAATGCAGGAGAAATGGGCAGGAGTAAAGGCCTTGAGCGACTTTTGACAAGGGCCAAATTGTTATGGCCAGACGACTGGGTCAGAGCATCTCTGGAACGGCAAGGCTTGTGGGGTGCTCCCGGTCAGCAGTGGTGAGTACCTGACAGTGGTCCGAGGAGTGACAAACCACAAACCGGCGACAGGGTGTTGGGCGCCCAAGGCTCATCGATGCACAAGGGCTATCCCATCTGGTCCGAACCGACAGAAGGTCCACTGTGGCGCAAGTCACGGAAAGTTTTAATGGTGGTCACGGGAAGAATGTGTCACAAAACACAGTGCACACGTATGGGGCTGCACACAGAGGACCAACAGCATATTAGGCTGGTGGTCATAATGCTTTGGCTCATCAGGTCATAATGTTTTGGCTGATCAGTGTACATTTAACACATACTAACAAAACAACAAAGAGGAAAGGGACAGACAGACTGTTGGCGAGGCAGCCATTGCTGGCACAACCTGGTTGAGTTGAGTGAAGATTGAGAGTTACACAGCCTGAAGAGTAGACTTCTACTTTGGCGCCAGTGATAGTGAAGGCACGCTGACCTGCCTTGTTTGCGAAGGGAATGCTTTTAACCTGACCGAGGAAGTTTAAACTTCACAGAAGACAGGTTCCCTTCTCAACGTGGCTACGCTGATTTGCGGAAGGAAGTATTTATCTTTCATTGGGAAAGTGATAAAATAAAAGCTGATAAGCAGCTGAAATGAAACTCTTGGCATTGGTTGCCGTAATGGCTCGGAGTCCCCTGTGAGTTGCTGCGGGAAGCTGATAGCGGGGCATTGCAGGACCTTCACTGGAACGATGTTCGATGTTTGACATTGTTGCAGGTTTACACAGCAATCTGCACTGGATTAACGAGGATATATTCCTCCACAATACCCTGCGGAGACCAGCGGATGGCCACAACAAATGTACTTGGACTTTCTAAGCTCTGCAAGAGATATCATCTTCACCCCAACACTCTGTGTTGCATTGCCAAAACACACTGTGCAATTTCAGCATTTATATTTTATCTACTGATTTGATATTTTTTTCACTGATGTTACAGGGAGCTTTTACGATCCTTCGGGAGATCATGTGTGTAATTGTTTCTTTGAGAACTCACCTGTCTGTTCAGCACTCGAACCTATAAGGCGGAGTATGGCGCAGCGGGTAGAGCTGCTAACTCCCAACGCCAGGGACCAGGGTTCAATCCTGGCCTCGGGTGCTGTCCGTGTGGAGTTTGCACGTTCTATCTGAATGCAAGGGGTTTCTCCGGGTGGTCCGGTTTCCTCTCACGTCACAAAGGCGTGCGGATTTGTAGGTTAATCGGCCCTCTGTAAATTGCCTCTCGTGTGTAGAGAGTGGATGGGAAAGTGGGACAACATAGAACTAGCTAGTGTCAACAGGTGTTCGATGGTTGGCGTGGACGTGCTGGGCCAAAGGACCTGCTCTGTAAAGTATTGCAGGACCTTCTCTTAATCAATCAGTGTTTCAATATGGAAAAATGTGTTTGTCAGTTGCCGGGGGTATTCAGTGTGGGTCTGGAGACCAGTGTATTAGTGGGAAGAGAGAACGTTTAATCAATTCTCACTTTCTCAAGTTTTAATCTGATCGATTGCACAACACAAACCGGTTTCCATTTCTTGCAGGGGAAATCTCCCCAAATGATTCTTGACTGTTCATGCTGGGATACTGGAGATACTTTTTACTTGAGGCTAATTTTCTTAATCTCAAGAAATGATAGATTCCTGATTGGTACGGGTGTCAGGGGTTATGGGGTGAAGGTAGGAGAATGGGGTTAAGAGGGAAAGATAGATCAACCATGATTGAATGGTGGAGTGGACTTGATGATCCGAATGGACTAATTCTGCTCTTATAACTTTTGAACTAAAAATGTTCCTGCTCATAATTTTATCAATTGTCCACATTTTTATGGGAGATTTTACAATTTCAACTTGTCAAGGCTGGATATGCAGCAGTTTTCATTGGTTGTGGACAACAATGAAAACATTTATCACCATCACCAGAAAGGTCCCGACTCAAAACGTCACCGATCCATGTTCTCCACAGATGCTGCCTGACCCGCAGAGTTACTCCAGTACTCTGTGAAACGTCATCTATCCATGTTCTCCAAAGATGCTGCCTGACCCGCTGAGTTACTCCAGTACTTTGTGAAACGTCATCTATCCATGTTCTCCACAGATGCTGCCTGACCCACTGAGTTACTCCAGTACTCTGTGAAATGTCACCTATCCATGTTCTCCAGAGATGCTGCGTGATCCGCAGAGTTATTCCAGCACTCTGTGAAACGTCACCTATCCATGTTCTCCAAAGATACTGCCTGACCCGCAGAGTTACTCCAGTACTCTGTGAAACGTCACCTATCCATGTTCTCCACAGATGCTGCCTGACCCGCAGAGTTACTCCAGCACTCTGTGTCTGAGGAAAGGTCCCGACTTGAAATCTCACCGATCCATGTTCCCCAGAAATCCTGCCTGGCCTGCTGAGTTACTCCAGCACTTTATGTCCGAAGAAGGGTCCAGACTCGAAACGTCACCTACCCATGTTCTCCAGAGATGCTGCCTGACCCGTTGAGTTACTCCAACACTATGCCTCCTACACATTTTATCACCATCGCTTGTTGCTTCAGTACAGTATTATTAACAGTACAGACCCAGTGTCTCCTGATTGAGACCAGGTTGGGCTGGTGGCTTCAGGTGATTTTTATGATGTTTATGCTCTGGGATTCTGAGTATCCACATCAGTGAAAGATGTTCATGGAATGAGTAGAGATGGGAGGCTTGGTTCCCATCACCTCTGGCGCTGTGTAGCTGTGGAGAGTGCATCACTGGTTCCCAGGGGGACCTTTGATTAATCCTCCCACTATCCCTCAGTCCTTATTTCTAACAGGGCCGAGAGTGGAGGCTCTTTCTGTGAAATTGTACCCAGTCCCTGCAGTATTTCCTTCCATCAGTCGCTCAGGAAGAACATTGAATTTGGGGGCTCCAATTGATTGGGTTCAGTAACGTTATCTTGTGACGTGGTCAGGATTTACAGCTGTGCTGAGAGTTGACGCATGTTTGTAGCTAAACAGAAGCTGGCTGTTTGTAGCAACAAGGGATACAATGTGTGAATTCCCCAAAAAGAGTTTAACGAGAAATCTCGGATATAGCAAGTTCTGGAATAATATACAATAATGGAATGGTATTGTGTCCAGTACCCCACCAGGGTTAAAGGCAGCAACAATTATTGAGTTGAAAATGCCCTTCAGACCCATCGAGTCCACACCGACCAGCGATCCCTGCAAACTAACACAGCCCGGACGGAGACAGGCCTGGAAACAGCCCGGAGACAGGCCCGGAAACAGCCCGGAAACAGGCCCTTCTGCCCACCGAGTTTGCCCACCATACTTTACACTAGAACTATCCTACACTGGGGACAATTTACAATGTATAGATAATTAACCTACAAACCTGTACGCCTTTGGAGTGTAGGAGGAAACCGGTGCACCTGGGGCAAACCCACGCCATCACAGGGCAGCACGGTGGCGCAGCAGTAGTGTGACTCCTTTAAAACGTCAGAGGCCCGGGTTCGATCCTGACTACGGGTGCTGTCTGTACAGAGTTTGTACGTTCTCCCCGTGACCTGCGTGGTTTTCTCCTGGGATCTCCGGTTTCCTCCCACACTTCAAAGACGTACAGGATTGTAGGCTAATTGGCTTGGTATAAATGTAAATTGTCCCTAGTGTGTGTAGGATAGTGTTAGTTTGCAGGGATCGCTGGTCGGCGTGGACACGGTGGGCTTGAAGGGCGTGTTCAGTGTTGTGTCTCTAATCTAAACTCCAGAAGCAGGGGCCACAGTTTAAGAATATGGGGTAGGCCATTTAGAACGAAGATGAGGAAAAACTTTTTCACTCAGAGAGTTGTAAATCTGTGGAATTCTCTGCCTTAGAAGGCAGTGGAGGCCAATTCTCTGGATGCTTTCAAGAGAGTGTTAGATAGAGCTCTTAATGATAGCGGAGTCAGGGGGTATGGGGTGAGGGCAGGAACGGGGTACTGATTGTGAATAATCAGCCATGATCACATTGAATGGCGGTGCTGGCTCAAAGGGCCGAATGGCCTACTCCTGCACTTATTGTCTATTGTCTATAAACTAAACTAAACTGAACGTAGAAACTCCGTACAAACAGCACCTGTAGTCAGGATCGAACCTGGGTCTCTGGCACTGTAAGGCAGCAACTCTAGCGCTGTGCCACAGTACTTTAACAAGCTAATTTGCCTCGTGTGACATATCAAAAAAGAATAGCATCCAGGTCCACAATCGAGATCTGAGAAACAAACTGGAGATTCAAAGTGCAGAGTTCACGGGATTTTTAAATTCCAGCTAAATTCTGTCGGACTTGTATCTAATTGCACTCAATTATCTTCAGTGGGTTCACAGAGGTTAATAGTTTTCAAGGCAGTGATTAACGTAGATTTCCTCACACAAATCAAGACTTGTCCTCGGTCGAAGGAAATACTGAACTCTAATTTTGTTCTGTTGTCAGCCGCAGGTTTTGAGGCCCCTGTCCCTGACAATTGCGGGTCAATTGGAGCTTTAGGTTGGTGGCAAAAATCAAAAGAAAAATTCACGATGGCAATTATAGACTTGATAAAATTCCTGGAGTGGATAAGACCTTTTGTTCTCGATTCTGTCAGCTAAGGATGATCTGTTGAGAATATTAATGAACAAAAAGTGAATACAGATCGCACGGGTGGCATTTAATGGCCACAAACTTTGAAGTACAAAAGAAAATAAAGACTTTGAGGCCAGTGGTTAGTTTGGTTTGAACCTTGTCAGGCATCAGCTAGGTGTTTATGTGAAGCTAGGCACAAAATGCTGGAGTAACTCAGCGGGACTGGCAGCATCTCTGGGGAGAAGGAATGGGTGACGTTTTGGGTCGAGACCCTTCTTCAGGCTGTTGATGTGAAGCCTTTATGTGAAGGTGTGCAGTGTAACAGAGAACATAGTTAGCTGATGGGGGAATGTAGTTTTAAACTGATTTTGGTTCATGTATTTGGAAAAGATGGGCAAATGTTCTGCACTCTACAAATACCCAGACATTAAAAAACCAACAGCACACAATTCTGTGTTCAAATCTTTGGCCGCCGGTCTTGAACTTGCTTCACTAGTTGTGTCTTGGTCCCAAACTCTTTCCTGCTCCCCTAAGTGTCAACATCAAGACTAGTGTAGCATCATGGTCGGCACGAACAAGCTGGGCCGAAGGGCCTGTTTCCGTGCTGTGTGACTCTATGTTAGTTTGGTTTTCCTCGTCTAACTCCGCTGCCAGATTCTTAACCTTTTCTCCTGTAGACATGCCCTTCCCTCCCTCACACATTTGGTGCTGCTTTAAATCAAAGTGCTGGAGGAACTCGATGGGTCAGGCAGCATCTGCGGAGGGAAGTGTACATCAACTGTCCTGAAATGTTATCTGTCCATTTCCTCCACAGTAGCTGCTTGACCTGCTGAGTTAGTCATAGACACATACAGGAAGGAAATAAGCCATCTATCCACACTTGCCCACAACGACTGATGCCCCATCTACACTAGTGCCACCTGCCTGCGTTTGGCCCATATCCCTCAACCTTTCCTAAATTTGTACCTGTCCAAATGTCTTTTAATGTTGTTATAGTACCTGCCTCAACTACCCCCTCTCGCAGCTCATTCCATATTCCTATCACCCTTTGTGTGAAAAAGTTGTCCCTCGGAATCCCATTAAATTTAGTTTAGTTTAGAGATACATCTCGGAAACAGGCCCTTCGGCCCGCCGTGTACGTGCCAACCAGCGATCCCCGACCAGTGACATATTTAAAGCAGCACCAAATGTGTGGGGGAGGGAAGGGCATGTCTACAGGAGAAAACGTTAGGAATCCGGCAGCCAAGTTAGACGAGGAGAACCAAACTAACATAGAGTCACACAGCACGGAAACAGGCCCTTCGGCCCAGCTTGTTCATGCAGACCATGATGCCCTATCTACACTAGTCTTGATGTTGACTCTTAGGGGAGCAGGAAAGAGTTTGGGACCGAGACACAATTAGTGAAGCAAGTTCAAGGCCAACGACCAAAGATTTGTAAACAGAATTGTGTGCTGTTGATTTTTTAATGTCAGGGTATTTGTAGAGTGCAGAACATTTGCCCATCTTTTCCAAATACATGAACCAAAATCAGTTTAAAACTGCATTCCCGCATACACTAGCACTATCCTACACACTAGAGACATTCCTAGGGACATCTGTCGTAAGAAAATAACTGCAGATGCTGGTACAAATCGAAGGTATTTATTCACAAAATGCTGGAGTAACTCAGCAGGTCAGGCAGCATCTCAGGAGAGAAGGAACGGGCGACGTTTCGGGTCGAGACCCCCATAGACTAGCACTACCCTACACACTAGGGACAATTTGCAACTTTACAGAAGCCAATTAGCCTGCAAACCCTGTACGTCTTTGGAGCGTGGGAGGAAACTGGAGATCCCGGAGAAATCCCACGCAGTCACGGGGAGAACGGTCACACTTCGTACGGACAACACTCGTAGTCAGGATCGAACCTGTGTCTCTGACGCGATAAAGCAGCAACTCTACCACCGTGCCGCCGTGCTGCCCTAGCTGGGACTAATTGACTTAATTTTCCGGTGGTGCCCCGTTCTAATATGATGTTCATGTCCAATGTCAGTTCAAGGATGCTTTTCACCTGGCAGCTGTGATATCATCAATCTCGCGGAGGCAGTGAGGGGAGAGAGTTATCACAGCATGTGCAGAACACACTTTTTAATTGACCTTTTAAACACACAGATCATTTAGTAAAGATTAGAACAAACAAGTCAAGAACAAGAGGTTTCATAAACTCTTACATTTTAAAATCGACCTATCTTGATTTATTTTGTCAGATAATTACAAACCCACATGGTTATTTTTTGGTCCTGTGTGTGTGAAAAGCACGATCGCTGCATGACACAACATTAAAAACCCTGTGCAAAACAGTGTAACATTTGAAGATGTTTTACACTGGAGCTGATTAATAAACAGTGCAAGGTTTAGTTTATTGTCACCTGAGCCGAGGTACAGTGAAAACGCTTATTTGTTTGCCTGCTATCCAGTCAGGGGACAGACTACATGATTGCAATCAAGCAGTGTACAAATACAGGATAAAGGGTATAGCATTTAGTGCAAGATAAAGTCCAGTAATGTCCAAGAAAACCTAGTCCGAGGGTCTTCAATGAGGTAGATGGGGGGCTCTCTAGTGGGAGATAGGATGGTTCAATTGCCTGATAACAGCTGGGAGGAAACTGTCCCTGAATCTGGAGAACTCGGTAACAAGACCAGAATAGTGAAATAATAGGGGCAGCACAGTGGTGGAGCTGGTAGAGCTGCTGCCTCACAGCGCCAGAGACCCTGGCATGATCCTGATCTCGGGTGCTGTCTGCGTGGAGTTTGCACGTTCTGCCTGTGACTTTGTGTGTTTCGTCTAGGTGCTCTGGTTTCCTCCCACACCCCAAAGACGCGCAGGGTTGCAGGTTAATGGCTCTGTAAACTGTCCCTAGTGTGCAGGGAGCGGATGGGAAAGTGGGACAACATAGAACTAGAGTGTGAATGGGTGATCGACGGTCAGTGTGGACGAGGGTCGGTGGGTCCATGCTGCATCTCTAAACTAAACTAAAACCAAAGACGGTAGTGTGACCAAAACAAAGTCCGCAGCAGACCATCGTTGCTGAGGTGGGGCGGTGGCTCGTGTCAAACCAAGACTAATCGTCTGCATTAATATGACAGGCAGTAATACTGGATATCACCAGCTGTGGCATTAAAGCCACATCTTCGCTCAATGAAAATTGGATGGGGCAGATCGAAAATAGAATCCATGCCTGAACTCATAAAAACGTCAGTGCGATAGACTAGCTATCAGGCTGTATTGACAGGGCGTCATCATGCAATGATGTGAGTGCAGTTAGTGATTTGCAGACAATCCTTGTTCTGTTTGCTCAGTCCTGTCTTTAGTTGAGACTGTAAAATGATCCACTTTTTTTTGCTGGTTGGAGATTCCCTCTTTAGTTCAGTTTATCGTTGTCAGGTGTACCGAGGTAGTTCCTATTCACAATTTCTAGGAGCAGAATCAGTCCATTCGAATCATCGAGTCTACTCCGCCGTTCAAACATGGCTGATCTATCTTTCCCACCCAACCCCATTCTCTTGTCTTCTCCCCATAACCCCTGACACCCGTACTAATCAGCAATCTGTCAATCTCCACCGTAAAACAATATCCATTGACTTGGCCTCCACAGCCACCTGTGCCAATGATTCACCACCCTCTGGCTAAAGACATTCCTCCTCATCTCCTTTCTAAAGGTACGTCCTTCTATTCTGAGGCTATGGCCTCTGGCCCTAGGCTCTCCTGCTAGTGGAAACATCCTCTCCACATTCACTCTATCCAGGCGTAAACAACATAAAAGACATTTGGGCAGTTATGTGGATAAGAAAGGTTTGGAGGGGTGTGGGGCAAACGCGGGCAGTGGGACCTGTGTTGATGGGCCGTCTTGGTCGGCATGGACAAGTTGGGCCAAAGGGCCGGTGTCCGTGCTATGACTCTATGACTTTATAACTATGACACTGTGGGAAAGACTCTTCTCCTTTTGACGTGGAGCCTCAATCATTTGTGTTTTCCAAGGGAACACAGTTTAATGTTTCATGTGGAAGTTGCCCGTGCAGTCTGCGGTTCCCTCTGTACAAGGCCGTGCTGGGCACAATGCCAGTGTGAGACTGGCATGGTCCGATGGCCCCAGAGAGGTCCACCGCTCATTCCCCAGGCTGGGGCTGGGCACCTCCCCAGTCTCCTGCTTTGTTGCAGTCGGGGGAGGGATTTGGAAGAGATTCAGCGTTTCTCAAGCAGCCTTTGTTCCAGTGTTTGTTAGTACAAGGCATCTCTTGTTGTTGGTCAAGCCAACAAAATGTTGTACTTCATGTCTTTCTTTCATATTATCAATATCCTCCTGGGAATGAGGGCAGAGCTAGCCTTCCCTTGATTGGCTCCCTGTCAGCCCACCACTGATTGGTTCCCTGTCAGCCTTCCCTTGATTGGTTCCCTGACAGCCTTCCCTTGATTGGTTCCCTTTCAGCCCGCCATTGATTGGTTCAATGTCAGCTCGCCCACGATTGGTTCACCATGGCTTTATCCTCTAGCAGGAGACGGGTGTTCATTGGCGTGGTGGCGCAGCGGTAGAGTTGCTGCCTCACAGCGCCAGAGACCCGGGTTCAATCCTGTCTACGGGTGCAGTCTGTATGGAGTTTGTACGTTCTCCCCGTGACCGCGTGGGTTTTCTCCGGGTGCTCCAGTTTCCTCCCACATTCCAACAACCTGCAGGTTACTAGGTTAATTGGCTTCTGTAAATTGTCCCTAACATGTAGGATAGAACTAGTGTACAGGTGATCGCTGATTGGCGTGGACTCAGTGGGCCGAAGGGCCTGTTTCCACACTATATCTCTCTTTAAAAAAACTTTTAATAATCTGCTGGGGGCAGGTGGGACTTGAGTGCATCACATGACATAGCACTACCCTAAAGAGTAGTATTTGTACCAGCATCTGCAGTTATTTTCCAACCCTAAAGAGTAGAGTTCTCAGGCACCCAAGAGGGATTATGTGGAGGAATAAAGGAATGGCAAGCAAATTATTTTGTGTGACTTCATGGAAGAAAACCAGCAAACATCCCAGAATCAGAGGTAGCCACAGATCGGATGAATGAGAAGATCAAAGAGTCGGATGACCGGTACACTAACACTATCCTACACACTAGGGACAATTTACAATTTTGCCAAAGCCAATTAACCAACAAACCTGCACGTCTTTGGAGTGTTGGAGGAATCTGGAGCACCCGGAGAAAACCCACATGGTCCCGGGGAGAACGTACAAACTCCACACAGACAGCACCCGTAGTCAGGATTGAATCCGGGTCTCTGGTGCTTTAAGGCAGCAACTCTACCGCTGTGCCACAATACCGTGCCTTCTATGCGCAAAGGAAAAACTCCCCATCTAAAAAATGTGATTTTTAAAAGTCGTCAGGGGAATTCATTTTTGTTGGAGAAACAACTCAAACTACATGAGTACGTTTCTAAAAATAGTAAATTGTACCATGAAAACCTCTTGCTTTAACCCCATTGTTTGTTCTTCCCAAATACACACCATTCGGAGCACCCCAGTTTTAGTTTTTAGTTTTGGAGATAAAACGCGGAATCAAGCCCTTTGACCCACCGAGTGGGCGCCGACCAGCGATTCACGCACACTAATACGCACTAGGGACAATGTACGATTATACCAAAGCAAATAACCTTTGGAATGTGGTCGGAAACCAGAGCACCCGGAGAAAACCCACGCAGGTCACGGGGAGAAAGCACAAACTCTGCACAGACAGCACCCGGAGTCAGGATCGAACCTAGGTCTCTGGCACTGTGAGGCAGCAACTCTACCGCTGTGCCACCGCTTTCTCCACCGGAAATTGGAGGAACAGCATCTCATATTTCGCTTGGGCAGCTTGCAGCCCAGCGGTATGAACATTGACTTCTCCAACTTTAGATAGTTCCTCTGTCCCTCTCTTCCCCTCCCCCTTCCCTGTTCTCCCTCTATCTTCCTGTCTCCACCTATATCCTTCCTTTGTCCTGCCCCCCTGACATCAGTCTGAAGAAGGGTCTTGACCCAAAACGTCACCCATTCCTTCTCTCCCGAGATGCTGCCTGACCTGCTGAGTTACTCCAGCATTTTGTGAATAAATACCTTCAATTTGTACCAGCATCGGCAGTTATTTTCTTACGATAGATGTAGATGGATCAGTCTGAAGGAGGGTCTCGACCCGAAACGTCACCCATTCCTTCACTCCAAAGATGCTGCCTGTCCCGCTGAGTTACTCCAGCATTTTGTGTCTCATCTTAGACGTAGATGGAAATCAGGCCGGTAATGCAGAGGCTGAGGTTGTTCCAATGATCATTCGTTTTTGACGTTGAGTTCCATGCGTAGAATTTGCAAACTCCACCGTTAGCGAGAGGTCAGTGGAGGGCAGTCAAAGAGCATGCATTACCTGACCAGTTTCCATCGACATCTACCAGCCATACACGTAGACACCACCATCTGTGGCAATAAATTCCACAGATTCACCACCCACGACGAAATAAATTCCTCCTCATCTCCTTTCCAAAATTACGTCCTTTTATTGTGAGGCTGTGCCCTCTGGTCCTAGACTCTCCCACGAGTGCAATCACCCTCTCCATATCCTCTCTATCGAGACCTGTTCTGTAAGTTTCAATGAGGTCCATTGTTCACCTTGACACTTCCTCTCTCTCAGTTCAGTTTTGTTTAGTTTATTGTCAACTGCACTGAGGTACAGTGAAAAGCTTTTGTTGCGTGCTAACCAGTCAGCAGAAAGACAATACATGATTACAATCGAGCCATTAACAGTGTATAGATACATGATAAGGGAATAACGTTTAGTACAAGGTAAAGCCAGCGATCAAGGATAGTCTGAGGGTCACCAAAGAGGTGTATATATAGTAGTGTAGCACTGCTCTCTGGTTCAGACTTCAGATAGTTCCACTGTCCCTCTCTTTCCCCTCCCCCTTCCCAGTTTTCCCACTGTCTTCCTGTCTCCGAATACATCCTATCTTTGTCCCGCCCCCTCCCCTGACATCAGTCTGAAGAAGGGTCTCGACCCGAAACGTCACCCATTCTTTTTCTCCTGAGATGCTGCCTGACCCGCTGAGTTACTCCGGCATTTTGTGTCTACCTTTTGCTCTCTGGTTGTGGTAGGGTGATTCGGTTGCCTGATAACAGCTGGGAAGAGCCTGTCCCTGACTCTGGAGGTGTTTGTGTTCACACTTGTCTGTCTGTCTGTCCTCCAGGCGGGTTACTGGGTGACCTCTCGGCTAATGCAGAGGGTGTTTGACGCTCTCCAGCCGTACACAAAGGCTTAATTGTGGGATGCGTAGATTGATGGCGTCCGTCCGTCCAAGTGATGACTGACCGGCTCCCACCTGACTCTGTGGCAGTCAACTGGAGGAGCTGGGCTAACGAATTGGGAGCTTTCCTGTCCGCGATTTGGGGGGGGGGGGGGGAAATTATTTCAAAAACCGACAATATTTGCGTCTTCTTGCCCCTCACACCAATGGAATTCGGATATGAAAAATTGCAGCTGCTGCATCAACTGCAATGAATGTTCAGCATAAATTCTGCAGCACGGAGATCAGTGCCATTATTTTCCTGTCTTCCGCGAACGCTAATACCGAGAACGGAATCATAATTCCTATTTTCTCCTTGCATTAAGCGATCCAGCAGGCCGTTAGAACAGTCTACCGTTCACAATTCTGCGTGTTTGGATAATTGTTGGGCATTTCTGACAAAGGGTAGCCTGTGTGGTGTCAATGGAGAAGGGCCTGTGTGGTGTCAATGGAGAAGGGGCCACAGTGAAGCACTAAGCTGCTGATGCAAGAGATCACGTTCCTTGGGAATAATGGTTGAATAATGGGCGCAGCGGTAGAGTTGCCACCTTACAGCGCTTGCAGCGCCGGGGACCCGGGTTCGATCCCGACTACGGGCGCCGTCTGTACGGAGTTTGTACGTTCTCCCCGTGACCTGCGTGGGTTTTCTCCAGGACCTTCAGTTTCCTCCCACACTCCAATGACGTAGAGGTTTGTAGGTTAATTGGCTTGGTATAAGTGTAAGATTTTCCCTGGTGTGTGTGTGTGTGTGTAGGATAGTGTTAATGTGCGGGGATCGCTGGTCGGCGAGCCGAAGGGCCTGTTCCCGCGCTCTATCTCTAAATAAAAACTAAACTAATGGCAGCAGAGGCCTTGGCAAAGGGTCGCGTGGCAGAGGCCTTCCTGAGCTACCACAAAGGCTCGGTACCGAGAGGGAGCTGCTGGAGACGTCGAATGCGAGAACCAAGGGCCAGTAGGAGGGTGAGCCGGGGTTATGCCTCCAGCGCCTTCAAGGTCAGCTGCAGGAGGTGACCCCGTCACACTATGATGGCCGGGTGAGGAATAGTACGTCAGTTCACAGGCCGTTCCACTTAAGTCAAGTCAAGTCAACTTTATTTGTATAGCACATTTAAAAACAACCCGCGTTGACCAAAGTGCTGTACATCAGTTCAGGTACTAAGAAACGAACATACAATGGCACACAAACATAACAGCACATACATAAACAGTTCACAGCGCCCCCTCAGAGGGCCTCAAACGCTAGGGAGTAGAAATAGGTTCTGAGCCTGGACTTAAAGGAGTCGATGGAGGGGGCAGTTCTGATGGGGAGTGGGATGCTGTTCCACAGTCTAGGAGCTGCAACCGCAAAAGCGCAGTCACCCCTGAGCTTAAGCCTAGACCGCGGGATAGTCAGTAGCCCCAAGTCGGCCGACCTGAGGGACCTGGAGATAGAGTGGTGGGTTAGAAGATTTTTGATATGGGGGGGGTGGCAGCCCGTTTAGGGCTTTGTATGTGAATAGGAGGAGCTTGAAGTTGATTCTGTACCGTACTGGGAGCCAGTGGGGAGAGGCCAGAATCGGGGTGATGTGGTCCCTTTTACGGGTACCCGTCGGGAGTCTCGCTGCGGCGTTTTGGACCAATTGCAGGCGGGACAGGGATGATTGGCTGATCCCAGTGTATAGGCGACGGAGGATCCTTGGGCCCACCCTTGGATGGGGAACCCGCTTCAGTAGACCGAGCGCGCGGACGGACGGACTTGGGACTCGTGAAAATGGCGCCAAAACATGGCGGCGCCTACATGTGTAAATATGCAAAAACGAATTTCACAGTGTCGTTGCACATGTGACAAAGAAAGCACCATTGACCGAATCAATGAAGAAAACTCTAGCACTGCAGATTTCAGCTGAACATTTCTCGGGCTGAAAGACTGGGCAAAGAAATACTGGAAAGCAGCTGAGAGCATCCAGGGCGAGCTTTATAAGTCCCTATAATGGCCAGCCTTCTTAATCGGGAGTAGAGGAGAGTATGTAATGCTTGCATTTTAACCTGTCGGAATAGATAAACCTTTCTAGCTGAGATTTGCTTTCTTGCAGAAATGTCAAGCCTTTTTATTGAAATTCTCTATTTTCCATAATGCTTGTAGAATTATTTTATTTACGGTTCTCTGCACAGCTGACACACGTTTGCTGGGGTTGTGAGTGAGAATCCTTGGCTCCGGCGCAAATACCATCTTCATTTAATTTACTGGAATTGGAAGTTCTAATTCCAATATTTTAATTTTTTTCCCCTTAATGAGAGCATGTTGCCCAGCACAATTAATTAGAATTTGTTATTGAGCAGATAAGTCCCGTTTTGTGAGCCAATACAGTTGCCGGCAACCAGAAAGGCTGACAACGGCTCCCAGTATAATTGTTCTTTTCAACCAGGAAAAAGTAATCATAAGATACGGATGAGAGAGGTTGGATGCCCACGTGCTTTGAAATTCCGTCAGTAGCAAGCTGCACAGTGTCTCTGAACATTTGGGTGGTGCAGGGGTAGAGTTGCTGCCTTACAGCGTCAGAGACCCGCCCGCGTTCGATCCTGACCACGGGTGCTGTCTGTACAGAGTTTGCACGCTTTCCCCGTGACCTGCGTGGGTTTTCCCCGGGTGCTCCGGTCTCCTCCCACACCATAAAAGCGTCCAGGTCTGTACGTTAATTGGCCTTGGTAAAATTGTAAATTGTGAGTGTACGGGGATTGCTGGGCGGCGTGAACTGGGTGGGCCGAAGGGCCTGTTTCCACGCTGTATCTCCAAAACTTAACTAAGATGTGGTGACCGAAAATAGACCCAAAATGCTGCAGTAACTCAACAGGACAGGCAGCGTCTCTGGAGAGAAGGAACGGGTGATGTTTCAGGTCGAGACCCTTCTTCAGAGATGCTTCAGAGTCACTCCAGGATTTTGTGTCTATCTTCTGTTTAAACCAGCATCTGCGGTTCCTTCACATAGAAGATGTGGTGACTTGAGTTGCATGTGTTACTGAATCGCCCGACTTTGAGGATCGTCAGGCACTAACCTCGATCCGCACACGGTACAGCCTTGTCTTTCTGCAACAACTGAGCAACTGGTGTCTGAAGAAGTGTCCAGACCTGAAACGTCACCTATCCATGTTCTCCAGAGATGCTGCCTGACCCGCTGAGTTACTCCAGTACTTTGTGCTTACTTAAGTTTTACACCCCAGCCAGACAGCTCAACTTCCCATCTAGAGTCAACAGTGTTTAATTGTCATATGTACCGACACTGAGACAATTAAATTCTTACTTGCTGCAGTTTAACAGTTTGCCCCGGTTTCCTTCCGCATTCCAAACATGTGCAGGTTTGTGTGTTAATTGGCCTTGGTAAAAATGGTCCCTAGTGTGTGTAGGATAGTGTTAGTGTACCACGATGGCTGGTCGGCGTGGACCAGGTGGGCCGAAGGGCCTGTTTCGAAGGGCGCAGTATTTCTAAAGTCTAAAGTGTAGTCTGAAGTTGCTCTTGAAACTGGAGGTCATGGTTTTCAGGGCAAAACAAATGAATTGCTTTTTTTAAATGCAGTTTAAGAACCATTTTGTTTGAAAGCCTGACCGATTTCTTCTTCTCACGGCCTGGTATTTTGGAGCGGGTTTGAGCGACAGGTGATTTGCAAGCACCAGCGGCGAACGACAGACAGGCTGCGAACGTTAAAAAGGAATCCTGGATTTGCAAATTGCTTCTCACGCACGCTGTGGGGTTTGAAGCCGTTGAAGATCCATCCAAATCAAACGGAACGTGAATCTTAGAGTGGCCGTTGAACCTGCAAACCTGCACGTATTTGCAGTGTGGGAGGAAACCGGAGCACCCGGAGAAAATCCACGCGATCACAGGGAGAACGTACATAATCCATACAGACAGCGGCTGCTTTATCTGCCACCACATCTTCAATCCTGACTACAGTAGTTGTCTGTTCGGAGTTTGGATGTTCTCCCCATGACCATGTGGGTTGCCCCTCAGTGCTCCAGTTTCCTCCCACACTTCGAAGGCATACGTACAGGTTTGTAGATTAATTGGTACGATAAGATTGTAACTTGTCCCCAGCATGTGGATAGTGCTAGTGTACGAGGATGGCTGGTTGGCGCTGACTTGGTGTGCCGAGTGGTCTGTTTGCACACTGCTACTCACAACTAAACTAAACAACCATGTGTTCAAATGGCACACCAAATTTTTAAACGATTTTCTTAACGATTCAAGGCATTGATTTAGCTTTAAGCATGGATTTGAGTTGCCGTGAGATTGGGTGTCTAGGTTAATGTATTTGCCAAAGCTATTTTGAAATAAACTCTCTCAAAGTTGAGAAAATTTCTTGAGATAAGTGGGTGGGTTGGAGATCAACTTTGCATTTGAAAGAAATTGACTTTTGAAATGACTTCCCAATAATCAGTGTGTTGGGAGCAATTAAGATTAAAATGGTTAATATGTGGCTTGTGGGGTTGGATGCTCCAGTTGCCTTTCACCATCTGCCAGCTTCTCTCAGACTGCGTCCACAATGACAGTGCATTAACCCAGTGGAAAATATAAAGCAACGCAGAACTTGTCTGACAGCTCAAGATGATGCACAAACCTACTCATCCCACATCACAAAGATAACTTGATCAAAGTTGTATCTGATCATTATTTCGCTGTTTAAATTTGCAGCGTTATTTATTGGACTGATTTTAGAGTTTATGACATTTTAGATTTTTTTTTAGATTTAGAGATACAGCGTAGAAACAGGCCCTTCGGCCCACCGAGTCTGCGCCGCCCAGCGATCCCCGCACACTGACACAATCCTACACACACTAGGGACAATTCTTACATTTTCCCAGCCAATTAACCTACAAACCTGTACGTCTTTGGAGTGTGGGAGGAAACCCAAGATCTCGGAGAAAACCCACGCTGGTCACAGGGAGAGCGTACAAACTCCGTACAGACGGCGCCCGTAGTCAGGATCGAATCTGAGTCTCCGGCGCTGCATTCACTGTAAGGCAGCAACTCTACCGCTGCGCCCCCGTGCCGCCCACTTTCCAAGCAGACGTCCCATGGTGTTAGTCTAACATTGTACAGATTGTAGAGGATGGGAACAAAATGACATTTTTTAACTTCCATTTTACTGCTTCTAATTTGACTTAATTTGTATAAGTTTGGTATTTGTACAGTGGTCACCTTTTTTAAATGAGTGGTGTTGGAAGTTATTGGGACCTGGGACTTTGGCCACATGAGTGCAGTGCTCCTTGTGTGCTCTGAAGGAGTCAGTGAACTCATGGGTTAGACAGGGACCTGAGGGGCAACATGGACTGATGGCTTGGTTCCTCTCCACATCTGGAAGGATGTGTGGAGAAACGAGGCACTGCAGATGCTGCCTGATTAGCACAGGTGTCAGAGGTTGGGGAATGGGGTTAGGAGGGAGAGTTATGGGGCTAGCAGGGAACCATGATTGAATGGCGGAGTAGACTTCATGGGCCGAATGGCCTAATTCTATTCCTATCACTTGATGATCAACATGTCAGGCAGCATCTCTGGATAGGTTTCAGACGTTTCAGGTCTGGACACATCTTCAGGGCTCAAGGTGCTGAGTTGTCGCAGAAGGACAATGCTGTACGCTGTGCGGATCGAGGTCCTTGTTAGATGTGGCCCTTGTGGCTAAAGGGATCGGGGGCATGGAGAGAAGGCAGGTACGGGATACTGAGTTGGATGATCAGCCATGATCATATTGAATGGCGGTGCTGGCTCGAAGGGCCGAATGGCCTACTCCTGCACCTATTTTCTATGTTTAACTACTGCACAGTAGCGCGGCGGTAGAGTTGCCAGAGACTCGGGTTCGATCTTGACTGCGGGTGCTGTCCGTACGGAGTTTGTACATTCTTTCTGTGACCGCGTGGGTTTTGCTCCGGTTTCCTCCCACACTCCAAGGATGTACAGTTTGTAGGTTAATCGGCTGAGGTAAAAATTGTACAATGTCTCTTGGTGTGTAGCGTGGTTCTAGTGGATGGACATTGCATGGAGATCGCTGACCTTGTTTCCACGCTGTATCTCTAAAGTCTAAAGTTTGAAGTGCTGGAGTAGCTCAGCGGGGTGGGCAGCATCTCCGGAGAACATGGATAGGTGACGTTTAGAGTCGGGACCCTTATTGAGAAGGATGTGTGGATGCTTTGTAAAAGACCAGGAGCGTGTTAGAGTTTTATCATGTCTCCTGTAAACAACCCGTGTTTGTCCTGGAATGAGCTGCATTGTGGAGTAAGCGCTTTGTGGAGAAGGTATTGATTAGTTATTGTGGAAACAATCAAGCTGTCAGAGGGCTTTACAGCTGCATAGATTTGTCTCGTGACATCGACCAACAGCAACGAGAGCTTTCCTTTCTCGCCGTTATCTGTCATGGGCAAATAAATAGATCAGTCAGACTCGTAATGCTGAGGGCGCACTCCAACCAAGGTTCAGAGAGCCCTACAGCACGGAAACAGGCCCTTCAGCCCACCATGCCGACCTACATGCCCCATTTAAGCAGCACCTAGCCGTTCCCCAAGGTCTGAAGAAGGGTCTCGACCCCAAACGTCAACCTTCCTTCTCTCCAGAGATGCTGCCTGTCCCGCCCACTGAGTTACTCCAGCTTTCTGTGTCTCTCTTCTCTTCCTCAAAGCTCTGCCTGGTTGACCGGGCCGTGAGCAGGAAGTGGGGTCGTTGTTGGCGGTGAGTGGGGCGGTGGGTAGTGCCCGACCAGTGTCCGTGTTCCCCAGGACATGTTTGGGTCGACCGGGATGGGCCCTGCTGAACAGCAGTAGGAAGGAACTGCAGATGCTGGTTTAAACCAAAGACAAACATAAAAAAGCTGGAGTAACTCAGCGGGGCGGGCAGCACCTCTGGAGAGAAGGAGTGGGTGACGTTTCGGGTCGAGACCCTTCTTCAGACTGAGCGGGATTAGTCTGGCCGTCTCTCCACACGATTGTCGACACGATCCTCTTCCTCCACGCTGCTGCGGTTTCGTTCTGAGACCGGGGACAGACTTTGCTCGTTTCTCCTCATGTTTCAACTCAATCATTTTGGCTTTTGCTGACTTTTCGTTCGCGCTTATTTCAGAAGAGCCTACTGAGGCTTAAAATAAGAAGTGCCAAGAGAACAGTTACTGCCGCCTAATCCTTGATTCAGGAGGCTGCTCCGAGCTTTGATGTAGAAAATTGCAGGAAATACCCTGTTGTCTTTTGACTGGTCGTTCTCGGGTCTCCAGTGAATCAGTGCGGCCCTGGATTAAAAGGGAAAAGCCTTCAATCTGCCCAGCAAGAAGAATGAGTCTTTGCCGTAATGCACATTCCTTCTAATTCTGCTAAATGACAGCCATCCTCACTGGAGTCGTGACGTTAATCAGTTCAGCCCACCTCGTGAACATCAAAGGTTAATTTGGAAAATTCCTGGCATGATATTCAGCAGTCTGTGTGATGAGTTAATCCTGGAATTTATAAGCGTGTTTACTTGTAATTTTAAGAGTGGGAAATCAAAAATCTGGCAGCTGTCACCTTCAGCCATGGTATCTGGAAACGCAGTGAAACAGGGCCGTGGTTTGCACATGCCTGGTGTTATTTAAGTTGTAGCAGGTAGGTTTAGCTGAGAAAACATTAGACGACATCTGTTTCAGTTAAGTTGACGTAACTACTATAATTGGCCACCATGTTAATAGTGTAGACCTCCACAAAGCCCCCTCTTCTCCCCCTCCTCCTCTCAGTACCTTGAAGTTGAAGCTGGCCTTGAGTTCACTTGAAGCCAATGTGGCAACTGCAGACTGTTCCACGGGTGGGCTATGAAGTAGCCAATGTAGGCCTGGAGGTAGTCAATGGAGGCTAGGAGGTAGTCAATGGAGGCTAGGAAGTAGCCAATTAGGGCTGCCAACTGTCCCCTATTAGCCGGGACTTCCCATATTTTGGGCTAAATTCGTTTGACCCGTACGGGACCGCCCTTGTCCCTTGTTAGTAGGGTTGCCAACATCCTCACTCCCAAATAAGGGACAAAGGGTGACGTCACCGCCCCGCGTCCCCACGTGACCTCACCCAGCCAGCGGCCACGTGCTCCCGCTCCACCAATGGCGGCCGCCCGGGTCGCTGGCTGGGCTAGGTCACGTGGGGCGCGGGGCGGTGACGTCACCTTGTCCCGTATTTCGGGAGTGAGGAAGTTGGCAACCCTATAGTCTGAAAGGTGTTGTCTTGGAGGCAGCTACTGTAGACAACTGATGTAGACTAGGAGGTAGTCAATTTAGACTGCTGTAAACACCCACTCTTCTCACAGGTGAAGGGAGTTTGTTTTCCCTTTGCAGTTTGATCTGTTGGTGGGTGCAGACCAATGGATTTATAGACACCTGGAGTAACTCAGCGGGTCAGGCAGCACCTCTGGAGAAATGGGACGAGACCCTTCTTCAGACTCTCGACCCGAAACGTCACATATTCCTCCTTTTTCTCCGGAGATCCTGCCTGACCCGCTGAGTTACTCCAGCTTTTTGTGCCCACCTTTGGTGTAAACCAGTATCTGCAGTTTCTTCCTACACACCAATGGATGTATGGTTGTCTCTTCCCCGTGGTCGGACACAGTGCCGTCAGCTGCACGCCGCATGGCGCATGGGCTTGCAAATTCCGTCGCAATTCTGCTCTGCAAATCCTTCCCTGGCAATGCATTACTCACTAGTGTCCCCCCACGTTAACAAGCTGTTGGCAATTGAATCCGACCTCATTCTCCGTTCAACAGCAGGTGATACACGAATGGAGACGATAATTGTGTTTAGAAACAAATTTTGATTAACACCCCCCTTTTGGAAGTGAGAGCTGTAAATTTGCATCTCTGGAATATTGATGCAAGGTTTTGAAGACGTGCCAGGGATGTCCTTGGCATGCAAACACTAGATGTTTAGTAGAGGTCGTTATTTTATCTATCGTGCTGAATAAGTATTGGTTGTATTAGAAGGTATTTATTCACAGAATGCCGGAGTAACTCAGCAGGTCAGGCAGCATCTCAGGAGAGAAGGAATGGAAGAGTCGTCTCTCAGGTCAGGCGGCAAGAGACTTTGTCATCCTTATCCTGCCCAGTTGATCAAGATTATGTGTGGAAGAAGGATTGAACTTCAATGGTTCAATGGTACTTTATTTGCCACGTGTACCGAGGTACAGTGAAATTCATTTTTGTACACAGTTCAGTACAAGGATCACTGTACACAAGCACTTAGACACATCTTCGATAAGCAACCCAGATACAGTACAAGTGACCGTCTGAAACCTAGCAGCTGAGCCTTGCTCTTACAACTGACTGGCGACCACGCAAACAGTGGCACAGTGGTAGAGTTGCTGCCTTACAGCGCCAGAGATCCGGGTTCGATCCTGACTACGGGGGCCGTCTCTACAGAGTTTGCACGTTCTCCCCGTGACAGCGTGGGTTTTCTCCGGGTGCTCCGGTTTCCTCCCACACTCCAAAGATGTGCAGGTTTGTAGGTTAATTGGTAAAATTGTAAGTTGTCCCTAGTCCCATCCTCGTCGCCAATTAATGATACGTTTTACTCAGTATCATTCTCTAAAGCATGCATTGAGTGGGAGACCAAAACATCACAGGTCTGGACACAAGATCGCCATTTTAACTCTGTGTATTTTAGCAGCTGCGCAGGCACAGCTTTACCATATTGTTGCATGTATACATCGCATAGCAGCTTTACCATATTGTTGCATGTATACATCACACCTAGTGTGTGGGATAGTGTTAGCATACGGGGTGATCGCTGGACAGCGCTGACCCGGTGGGCCGAAGGGCCTATCTCTAAAATCTAACAACTTATCACCGTATCTCGGTACACATGACATCATGCACCAATACCAACACCTAAAGGACTCCCAAGGTGAAAGATCAGCCATGATCTTATTGAACAGCAGCACCCACAAGGGGCTGAATGGCCTGCTCCTGGTTCTACGTTAAGAGTCTGACAGCATAGAACGTGGCCCTGCAGCTTTCTGTGTCCATGCCTACCACTGCTTGTAGTTCATACGTGCACAGCTCCAGCTCCTTTCCTGGATTAAGTGTGAAGGGTGATGGGGAGAAGGCAGGAGAATGGGGTTGAGAGGGAAAGATAGATCAGCCATGATTTGAATGAGCGAAATTCTGCTCCTAGAATGTATGAACCTATTAATCCAATACAATACAATATATCTTTATTGTCATTGTACAGCGGTACAACGAGATTGGGAATGCGCCTCCCATACGATGCAATAATTTAATTAGCTAGTCAGTATTAATTTAAACAACCCAATGAAACAAATTACAACAGTTTTAAAACAGAATAAAGTGCAAGTAGATCTGTGCCGGTTCACTGTGCGATGTGACCATCCGGCTCAGCAGGACCGGTTCATAGCAACTATGGCCCTGGGGATGAAGCTGTTCCTGAGTCTGGAGGTGCGGGCGTAGAAGGCCTTGTAACGTCTGCCCAATGGTAGAAGTTCGAACAGACTGTTGCAGGGGTGTGAAGAGTCTTTGTGGAACCATTGGACTGTAGAAAGGAGGTGCCCTGTTCCCATTTTCCCAGGTGCCAAACCGGACCATAAAAACACGTTGTCGCAAGGACTGGGTAGGCCATGCATCACCGGTGGAGGCAGAGGTTTCGTGTCAATACTCTGCACAATGCCACTTCCTCCACAGATGCTGCCTGAGCCACTGATTCTCTGCAGCAACCTGTCCTTTGTCCAGGGTCTCCAGCACACGCCGTCTCGTGTCTTGGTCTGAGCGCACTTCTGCTTCTGATAGAACTCTGGAGTAACTCAGCAGGACGGGCAGCATCTCTGGAGAGAAGGGTCTCGACCCGAAACTTCACCCATTCCTCTCTCCAGAGATGCTGCCCGTCCCGCTGAGTTACTCCAGCATTTTGTGCCTGTTTTCAGTGTAAAGCAGCATCTGCAGTTCCAGGAAACCTAGCATTATTTTTAACAGCGGTCAGAGCTTTCACATAAATTAATTTCAGCAAAAGAGTTTTAAATCAGTGCTCCTCAACCACAAAATGAATAGGACATTCATCTCTGTATTAACTGGATTTTGCATGTACTCCTAGTTCAGAGATTCACAGAAGCCTCAGTCACAGAGATCTATTCACGAGAGAGTTAGATATAGCTCTTAGGACTGATGGAATCAAGGGATATGGGGAGAAAGCAGGAAGGGGGTACTGATTTTGGATGATCAGCCGCGATCTTATTGAATGCCAGTGCTGGCTCGAAGGGCCGAATGGCCTCCTCCTGCACCTGTTTTCTATGTCTCTATGAGTCTGGTCCATCCAGACAGCAGAGAGCTCCTGCACCACCACTGACTCTGTTTACAGTGGAAAACAGATGTGCAGGCAATTAGACTTCACTCCCCCTGTCTCCCCACCACTGTGTGTTTAGGAGCTCCCAGCAATATCCTGCAGGTACTAATGACGTTGTCCCAGTGCTCAATCTTCCGACTTCAGACAACTATCTTTGGTGTAAACCAGCGTCTGCAGTTCTTTGCTTCTGCACCAGATCGTGGCGCGTATGAATGCCAGAGCAGACTCGATGGCATCGTGTCTCTTCCAACAGCACTGTGCTGCCGGGACCCCACAGGAGCCTCATCCCCTTGCACACTGCCAGAGCGCTGCCAGGAGTCCATTTGCCCAGCTCTCTCCCTCCCTCGGCTCGTGTAAGCATCGAGTATTTCCAGCCTTTCTTGGAAACCCAGAGCACCTTTTCATTTCCTTCTTCAACCACTATTCTGGCTCGTGTCCAGAGTGGATTGTTAGCATGAGCTGTTGTTTGGCGTTGACACTTGCTTGCAGTTGCCCAGGCCTGCTCTGGCACTCGGAGAAGAGGTTTGACAATTCAGACTCTTCACCAGGAAGTCATGCTGGTAAGGAGGTCGATTGCGGTTTCACGGGTACAAAGTCATAAGGTCACAAGTGATAGGAGCAGAATGAGGCCATTCAGCCCATCAAGTCTACTCCGCCATTCAATCATGGCTGATCTATCTCTCCCTCCTAACCCTATTCTCCTGCCTTCTCCCCATCACCCCTGACATCCATACTAATCAAGAATCTATCTATCTCTGCTGTAAAAAAATATCCATTGATGGCCTCCACAGCCTTCTGTGACAAAGAATTCCACAGATTCACCACCCTCTGATGAAAGAAATTCCTTCTCATTTCCTTCTGAAAGGAATGTTCTTATTTGTGGCCATTCAATCCCTCAACTGTTGCTTGGCTTCTTGGTCAGCACGGAGGAGTTGGGCGGAAGGGCCTGTTTCTGTGCTGTATAACTCTATGACTATACAACAGGGTGGCGAATCTGTGGAATTCATTGCCACAGAAGGCTGTGGAGACCAAGTCAATGGATATTTTTAAAGGCAGAGATAGATAGATTCTTGATTAGTACGGGTGTCAGGGTTTATGGGGAGAAGGCATAAACCCTGGATGCTGGAACGTGAACCAACTGCTGGGGGAGCTCAGTAGATCAGGCAACATCTGTGGAGGCAGACGCAAGGTCAATGTTTCGGGTCATGACCCTACATCAGATGTAGGGAGCGGATGCAAAAGTGGGATAACAGAGGACAAATGTGAACGGGCAATCAGTGGATTCGGTGGGCTGAAGGGTCTGTTTCCATGCTGTATCTTTCAGTCAGTCAGTCTGTGGAAGAGTCTCGACTGCAAACGTCACCCATTCCTCCTCTCCGGAGATGCTGCCTGTCCCGCTGAGTTACTCCGGCATTTTGTGTCTACCTTCGGTGTAAACCAACATCTGCATTTCTTTCCTTCACACCAATCCATCAATCAGTCAATTAATCAATCGATCAATCAATCAATCAGTGCAAGATTCCTGATGCAGGATCCTTGCCTTGCTTCCACGGATGCTGCTTGACCCGCTGAGTTCATCCAGCAGTTTGTTTGTTCGCCTCAGTAATCAGGACCATAATTTCAAGGATTCCCCCAAGTTTCCGTCGCCGTGGAAGTAGGGAGGAGGCACCTGAAGGTTGGGGCCATGCTGGTCAACCGTGTGACCTTTTCCAAGTAATAATTGTAATTCCGTGCCTGTAGCGGTGTAACAGATGTGGTAATCGTTATACTTTCAGTGCTTGCCTCTGAAGCAGAGGTAGTAACTCTGTCTCCCGTGTGATGCCTTGCGTTCAGTGGCCCTCAAATCAGACCTGTCAAAGACATCCACGGCTCCCTGAGGAAGACCATGTACTTGCTCTCTGCACAACAGTAACAGGAGTGAATCAATAGCTGTGGAAATGTGGCCGGACAGACCCTTGGGTCCCCTGCAAGCCCAGACTTCAGATGCTATGTTGTAGGAATCACACAGGACACACTAGGCTGCCAAGGAGATGTGCAATAATAGAGCACGGAAACTCGAACGACAAATATCATGCAAATTTGTGGAGAATATCAAGGGCTAATCACTTCAAACGTCTGACACTAATTGCTAAATATATTAAAAACTGGTATTTGCAGGTTGCCTGAGTCTGGTGATTTACATGGATCATGTCAAATCTGCCTCTGCATTAGGTTTATTAGATGCCTGAAAGCTTGAAATCTCTCATTTGGTGAATTGATGTTTTGATAACTGATGCAACCTATTCCACCTATTCCATCAGTCCGGGAGCCTTTGGTATTAGCGAGATCTGGCCTAAACCTACTTCTTGTTCCATTATCTGCCAATGTTTGCTCACAGCTCTGCAAAAATACCGAGGGCAATACTTGCTTCTGCACTTTAATTTTGTTTAGTCTAACGATACAGCGCCGACACAGGCGCATCTAGCCCACCGTGTCCACGCCGGCCTGCGATCTCCGCGTACTAATGCTATCCCACACACACTTGGGACAATTTATAATTGTACCAAGCCAATTAACCTACACACCTGTACATGGGAGGAAAGCCGAGATCTCGGAAAAAACCCCACACAAGTCTCGGGGAGAATGTAAAGACAAGCAGCCATAGTCAGGATCTAACCTGGGCCTCTGGTGCTGGAAGGCAGCAACTCTACCGCTGCGCCACCGTGCCCATTTGGAGCTTAGTAAAATCAGAGTGTTACTTACGGTACAGTGGGAGGTTCTCGTTTAGTGGTGTTCGCTAAGAAATGGATTCTGGGCGTCTCCTTTGTGGGGAGTGAAAGCCTAGGGTCGAGTTGTTTAGTTTAGTTTATTGTCACGTGTACTGAGGTACAGTGAAAAGCTTTTGTTGCGTGCTAATCATTCAATACATGATTACAATCGAGCCATTCAAGGGAGTAACGTGAATTAAATAACACAACGTGTTAATAACCATAATACTCGGTCGGAAGCCATAATAAGTGGCACGTTGGCGCAGCGGTAGAGTTGCTGCCTTATAGCGCCGGAGACTCAGGTTCGATCCTGACTCCAAACTCTGTATGGAGTTTGTACGTTCTCCCCGTGACCTGCGTGGGTTTTCTCCAAGATCTTCGGTTTCCTCCCACAATCCAAAGATGTGCAGGTATGTAGGTTAATTGACTGGGTAAATGTAAAAATTGTCCCTCGTGTGTGTAGGATAGTGTTAATGTGCGGGGATCGCTAGGCGGCGCGGACTCGGTGGGCCGAAGGGCCTGTTTCCGCGCTGTATCTCTAAATCTAAATCTAAGTGCTAAGCCAAATTCCATGGTGCAACCAAAGACCCAGACCAGAGAAGATCACAGTTGCTGAGGACAGTGTTGGGCAGAGCAAGATAGTTGCTGGCAAGAAGCTGTTTGCTGCAGGTCACGGTTTTAAAGCTCCTGTACCTTATTCCCAATGGTAGCAGCGAGATGGCAGTTTGTCCCTTTCCACGGACTTGGAGGGCCGAAAAGGCCTGTTTCCGGCTGTAGATATATGATATGATATGATGATATGCCTGACCCTCCAGTCCTTGTTTCCCGGGGCGGGGGGGGGGGGGGTGGGGGGGGTGGGGGGAAGGCGATGTTCCCCCCAGCTCACGTCAAGGACGCGGAAGGTCAGACCCCCCTCCCAGTTCCTCTCGCCAGGCCCTGGCACCCATGTAAGGGATGTGTAGACATGTCCATCTCTCAACAGGCAGTTGTGGTCAGTGTCACCGATGGCTGGTTCTGGCCAAATGTCCCCACGCACAGAGTCGGAAACCGGCCCTTCAGTCCAACACGACCATGCTGACTAAGACAGACACAAAATGCTGGAGTAACTCAGCGGGACAGGCGGGCATCCCTGGAGAGATGGGTGACGTTTCGGGCTGAGACCCTTCTTCAGACTGAGAATCGGGAGAGGGAGACATAGAGATATGAAGGGTTTATTCACAAAATGCTGGAGTAACTCAGCAGGTCAGGCAGCATCTCGGGAGAGAAGGAATGGGTGACGTTTCGGGTCGAGACCCTTCTTCAGACTGATGTCAGGGGGGCGGGACAAAGGCAGGATATAGGTGGAGACAGGAAGATAGAGGGAGATATGAAGGGTAATGTGTGAAAACGAGAGTTCAAAGGGGACGATTGTTCAAGGAAAATGTAGAATGGATCAATGTTGGCTGAGAGGAAGGTGACAATGAGACATACAATCAGTAAAATTAATCAGGAGGACAGTGAAACTAGTCAAAGAACTAGGATGGGGGAGGGATGGAGAGAGAGGGAAAGCAAGGGTTATTGAATTTAGAGAAGCTAATATTCATGCCACTGAGTTGTAAGCGGCCCAATCGAAATATGAGGTGCTGTTCCTCCAATTTGTGTTGGGCCTCACACTGACAGTGGAGGAGGCCCAGGACTGAAAGGCCAGTGTGGGAATGGGGCACTAAGATGGCCCAACCCTCCCATTTGGCCCACATCCCTCTAAACCTTTCCTTTCCCCAACTCATGAGTTTTCAGCACAGCCGGGCAAAACGTCACCTAACCGGCACAGTGGTAGAGCTACTGCCTTACAGCGCCAGAGACACGGGTTCGATCCTGACTACGGGTGCTTGTCGGTGCGGAGTTCTACGTTCTCCCCGTGACCTGCGTGGGTTTTCGCCGAGATCTTCGCGGTTTCATCCCGCACTTCAAAGGACTTACAGGCTTGAGGGTTAATTGGCTTGGTAATAAATGTGAAAATGTTAAATTGTCCCGAGTGTGTGTAGGAGTAGTGTTAATGTGCGGGGATCGCTGCTCGGCGAGGACAAGATGGGCCGAAGGGCCTGTTCCCAAGCCATGCCTCTAAACTAAACTAGGCCCGGGGTGGGGGGGGGGGGGGGGGAGGAGGTTTTCACGATGGAAGGGCAGAAGAGAATGAATAATGGCAAGGGTGCAAGGAGGCAGGATGGCAGTGATACAGTGGAGGTGCAAATGGGAAAGTTTATTTTGATGAACTTAATAGCCCAGTGTGATTATTCTCATCATTGTTCAGCACCGATGTATGAACAAGAGCAGCAGTACAAGAGGCTGATCAGTATTCACCCGGAGAGCAGAGAGAAAATTACATTTCCGTCTGTCGAAATTCCAAACCTAATTAACAAGTTCCTCTCAATCGATCAATGAAACAAACAAACCCATTTATGATCTTTGGATTTTTCAAAGAAAGAGCCCATTATAATATGCGCTGCAGTGGGCAAATCCAGCCATTCGTTTTAAAAATACCAATGTAATTTCTCATTCCTGGAGGGTTTCACAAAACCAATTTGAAGGCACAGCATTGATAATACAGTTCACGATAATAAAATCAGTTGAAGATTAATGAGGAAGCGCTTATTAGTTTTAATGCAGGTGTTTAGAGGCAGTCACCCACTGACTGTGTGTGGCTGGAGGCAGAGATAGCTCTACAATGCACCTCTGGAGCGTGTAAAGAGAACATGCCCACACACAGTAGCAAAGGGGATTGTTTCCTGGATCCTTAAGGTGCCTATCGGATGGAGAACATGTGTGAACAATGACTTTTCGTTTAGTTTGGAGATACAGTGTAGAAACAGGCCCCACGACCCACCGAGTCCGCGCCAACCAATGATCACCCTCCCGTACACTAGTTTAGAATTTTAGATTTTAGAGATACAGCATGGAAACGGGCCCTTCAGCCCATCGAGTCTGCATGCAGATGCTGGTTTAAACCAAAGTTAGACACAAAAAGCTAGAGTCATTCAGCAGGTCTCTTACAGGGTCGTCTCCAACAGTGCAGCATCCCCTCTCCAGCACTGGAGGGGTAGATTTTAGTTTAGTTTCGTTTATTGTCACGTGCATCGAGGTACAGTGAAAAGCTTTTTGGTGAACCAGTCAGCAGAAAGACTATACATGATTACAGTTGAGCCACCAACCCACTGTGTCCAGGTACAGGATAAAGGGAATAACGTTTAGTGCAAGGTGAAGTCCAGTAATGTCCAATTCAAGATAGCCCGAGGATCTCCAACGAGGTAGATAGTGGCTCAGGGCCGCTCTCTAGTTGTTTTAGATTTTTAGATTTAGATTTAGAGACACAGCGCGGAAACAGGCCCTTCGGCCCACTGAGTCCGTGCCGCCCAGCGATCCCCGCACATTAACACTATCCTACACACACTAGGGACAATTTTTTTCAAACATTTACCCGGTCAATTAACCTACATACCTGTACGTCTTTGGAGTGCGGGAGGAAACCGAAGATCTCGGAGAAAACCCACGCAGGTCACGGGGAGAACGTACAAACTCCGTACAGGCGGCGCCCATAGTCAGGATCGAACCGTCAGGAGTCTCCGGCGCTGCATTCCCTGTAAGGCAGCAACTCTACCGCTGCGCCACCGTGGCCGCCCGATACATTGGTTCAGCTGCGTGATAAAGCTGGGAATAAACTGTCCTTGAATCTGGAGGTGTGCATTTTCATACTTCTGTACCGCTTGCCTGATGGGAGAGGGGATGCCAGGGAGTGACCGGGGTGAAATTGGTCCTTGATTATGCTGCGGCCTTGGCGAGGCATCGTGAAGTGTCGACTTTGTCTCAGGAATGAGGCTAAAAGCCATAGCCCCCTGAATCCGGGACCCAGTGCCGTCCAAATGAGCCACTCCTGATGTCCAAACTTGCACTGTAGCAAAAATAAGTCAGACACTAAATACGTAAAATAAAAGCAGGAATAAAAGAACGGTGTGTTCAGCGCATCGCTGGAGAAAAGGAATAGGTGACGTTTCGGATCGATACCCTTCTTCAGACTGTCAGTTCCCTCAGTCTGAGGAAGGGTCTCGACCCGAAACGTCACCTATTCCTTTTCTCCAGAGATGCTGCCTGACCCGCTGAGTTACTCCAGCTTCTTGCGTCTATCTTCGGTGTAAACCACCATCTGCAGTTCCTTGGGAAAATAACTGCAGATGCTGGTACAAATCGAAGGTAGACTCCACAAAATGCTGGAGTAACTCCACGGGTCAGGCAGCATCTCAGGAGAGAACGAATGGGTGACGTTTCGGGTCGAGACCCTTCCTCAGTTCCTCCCGACGCAGTGTGTTCGGCAGCTCCAGCCACATCTGCGGAACGAGGGGCAGTGTATCAGTGGTGAACCTTCACTAGAATTTGCAGAGGTTCTGATGAAAGATCATTTAATAATAATAATAATAATAATAATCATTTATTGTCATTGCAACGAGTACAACGAAATTAAAAAATAGCCAATCCTGACGGTGCGTACAAACATATATGCAATAAATGCAAAAACAAATAAATACATAAATACAATTAAATACAATTATATTAAGTACAAGATTTTTTAACGGTGTTGCCTAGTGCAAGGGTAGTGTTCAGTTCTCGTATGGCCCTGGGGTAAAAACTGTTCTTAAGTCTGTTTGTTCGGGATTTGATCGACCTGAAACGTCGACCAGAGGGCAGATGAACAAACAGACGGTGGCCGGGGTGGGATGGGTCTTTTATTATTTTGCCTGCTCTACTGAGGCAGCGTAGGCTGAACAGGTGCTCCAGGGAGGGCAGTGAGCAGCCGATGATCTTCTGGGCCGTCGTGAGGAGATCAGCGCCCAACGTACGTTTCCTGAACTACCGAGTGCTCCGGGCATTTCCTGCTGTAAGCCAGACTTATTTACCACGTGTGGCCTTTTCACTGACTGGATAGCAGGCAGCAATAAGGCTGTGTAGGGAAATAACTGCAGATGCTGGTACAAATCGAAGGTATCACAAAATGCTGGAGTAACTCAGGCAGCATCTCAGGAAAGAAGGAATGGGTGACGTTTCGGGTCGAGACCCTTCTTCAGACTGATGTCAGGGGAGGAGGCCCCCCTCCCCTGACATCAGTCTGAAGAAGGGTCTCGACCCGAAACGTCACCCATTCCTTCTCTCCTGAGATGCTGCCTGACCCACTGGGCTACTCCAGCATTTTGTGATAGCAGCAAAAAGCTTGTCACTGTTTCTCAGTACACAGGACAATAATAATATAAACTAGACCCGTTGGGCCCAAACCTCTCCTGCATTGGTGCAGCACCCTGTCCTCCCCCTCTCTCCTCAACTCCCCCCCTCCCCTCTCCCTTCTCCCCTTCCCCCCTCCCTCCCTCCTCCTTCCTCCCCTCCCCCTCCCCTCCTTTTAAACTTAAAAATGTGAATAACTTTAAAAATATAAGACCGATTTCAATAAAACTACTTGCATTATCACTAAAGTGACAACGGTGAGTAAGGTGGGCCTAACATTGTCACGCTATCGTGTACAGTTTTGGCTGAAGTTCAGTCACAAACAAGATAACAAACGAGAGTTTTAGTATATAGATAAACCAGACTTATAATGTGGTATAAGAAAATAACTGCAGATGCTGGTACAAATCGAAGGTATTTATTCACAAAATGCGGGAGTAACTCGGCAGGTCAGGCAGCATCTCGGGAGAGAAGTCAAGTCAAGTCAAGTCAAGTCAACTTTATTTGTATAGCACATTTAAAAACAACCCACGTTGACCAAAGTGCTGTACATCTGATTAGGTACTAAGGAAAAAAAATGAAACATACAGTAGCACACAAACAGTTCACAGCGCCTCCTCAATGAGCCTCAAACGCTAGGGAATAGAAATAGGTTTTGAGCCTGGACTTAAAGGAGTCGATGGAGGGGGCAGTTCTGATGGGGAGAGGGATGCTGTTCCACAGTCTAGGAAGAAATGGGTGACGTTTCGGGTCGAGACCCTTCTTATAATGTGGCACACCTTGAAGTGCCATTAAGACTTTGGGATATAGTTTAGATCTCCTTTTTTAAAATTTCTTGAGTACGCTGACCTCTCAAGGCACAACTTGCCTGGACCGGTGTAGGAAGGAACTGCAGATGCTGGTTTAAACCGAAGATAGGCACAAAGTGCTGGAGGAACTCAGCGGGTCAGGCAGCATCTCTGGAGAGAAGGAATGGAGTGGAAGTATCCCTTCTGCTCCTGATTGAAAACAATACCTCCAGTTTCCCTCTCACCTGACTCTCAGTCTGAAGAAGGGTGGAGATGATCCTTCTTCATTCTGAGAGTCAGGGGAGAGGGAAACTGGCGGTATGAAAAGGACGTCTTGCTTTCAATCAGGAGCAGAAGGGATACCTCCACTGCGTTCGCAACCCGTGTTGTAGAAACTGAAAATCGTTAATTCTAAGAAGCAAGACATCAAATCTCAACCTCTGTTGTTTGTTCCTACAAGTAGTTCCATCTCGCTGGTCGTTGTCATGTTTAAAAGGAATTGGCAGCAGAGTGGCGACTCAACAGAAGGTCAGATTTTCTGCTTCAAGATTTTTCTTTCCAAAAAAAACTTGGGTCCTTTGTAGTTCACCATGACATTCACAGATCTTCCAGCATGACATTTGGACTGTTTTTTTAATGGTCTTCTCCCACTGTCTGCCAGACAGCTCCTGGGTATTCCTCTGCCTCTGCCTCTACTGTGCTTCACAGAAAATGTTAAAGTGCATCAACGTTCATTTAAAAAAATAAACCCACCTGATTGTGCTGAATAATTCACTGCTTCATATTGTGTGTCTGTTTGAAAAGAAGGCCAGGAAGTTTCTCCTGTGCGATTATCCTTCGACATTTCTAAACAATCTTAAATCCAAGGCATTGAGGTCTTTGGAATGTGTAGGAAGGAACTGCAGATGCCTGGTTTAAACCGAAGACAGACACAAAAAGCTGGAGTAACTCAGCGGGGACAGGCAGCATCTCTGGAGAGAAGGAATGGGTGACGTTTCGGGTCGAGACCCTTCTCTCCTGGGTTGAGCTGGGATGTTGGGAAGTCAGAGTTACTCCATCTTTGATGGAGGGTCTACAGTGTGAAACATTAATTCTACGTCCCTCCCCATAGATGCTGCCTGACTTGTGGCATCGTTCCACCATTTTCTGTTTCTGTTTCAGATTTCCAGCATCAGTAGTTTTCTTTGCATTCGCTCTTTTGCATTGTTCAGCTTTTTTCCAAAGAAAGGAAGTGTCCTGGAGAGACTGCAAGACTGCAGAGGCTGGGATCATGTGCAAAAAAAACAAAACACAGCAGCACCTGCCGAGGGAGCGGATAGATAATATTTCAGGTTGAGGTGCTTCTTCAGACTGATGTATATTGATTTATATTCATGACAAGACGACACAAAGCACTGGAGTAACTCAGCGGGTCTGGCGGCATCTCTAGAGAACATGGACGGGTGATGTTTCAGGTCGGGACCCTTCTTTGGCGGCACGGTGGCGCGGCGGTAGAGTTGCTGCCTTACAGCGAATGCAGCGCCGGAGACTCAGGTTCGATCCTGACTACGGCGGCCGTCTGTACGGAGTTTGTACGTTCTCCCCGTGACCTGCGTGGATTTTCTCCGAGATCTTCGGGTTCATCCCACACTCCAATGACGTACAGGTATGTAGGTTAATTGGCTGGGCAAATGTAAACATTGTCCCTAGTGGGTGTAGGATAGTGTTAATGTGCGGGGATCGCTGGGCGGCGCGGACCCGGTGGGCCGAAGGGCCTGTTTCCGCACTGTATCTCTAAATCTAAATCTAAATCTTCAGACCTTTTCTTCGTGTTCTCCAGAGATGTTCCCTGATCTGCAGAGTTACTCCAGCATCTTTTGCCTTTTTTTGTAAACCAGCATCTGCACTTCTTTGTTTCTTGATATATATTCAATGTTGAAACTGCACAACATGTGGATTGATTATTTAGACTTTAGAGATGCAGCGTGGAAACAGGCCCTTCGGCCCATCAGATCTGCGCCGACCTGCGATCACCCGAACATTAACACTATCCTACACACGAAGGACAATTTTTACCAAAGCCAAATTAAGCTACAGACCTGTACATCTTTGGAGTGAGGGAGGAATCTGGAGCACCTGGGGAAAACCCACGCGGTCACAGGGAGAACGTACAAACTCCGTATAGACAGCACCTATGGTCAGGATCGAGCCCGGGTCTCTGGCGCAGTAAGGCAGCATCTCCACCGCTGCACCATTGTGCTGCTCCTGAATGTTCTTGATGAGTGTAGCCCAATTTGAAGAAAAAGTGGTGGGGTCTGTGTAACATACCTCTGTGTCCATTGGCCCGCTGTGGAAGGCGGCACGGTAGACGTAGAGTTACTTCCTCACAGCTCCGGAGACCCGGGTTCAATCCTGACCACGGGCGCTGTCTGTACGGAGTTTGTACGTTCTCCCCGTGACCTGCGAGGGTTTCCTCCCACACTCCAAAGACGTACAGGTTTGAATGCTAATTGGCTCGGTTATAATTGTAAATTGTCCCCAGTGCGTGTAGGATGGTGCTTGTGCGCGGGGATCGCCGATCGGCGTGGATTCGGTGGGCCAAAGGGCCTGTTTCCGCGCTGTATCTCTAAACGAAACTAAACCAAGCATCCTCTGTGTTCCGAGGATGTTTACTGTGGGGGGTTTTGACCAATGGACCTTGAACTCTGCATCGCGGCCAAATGGCGAGCTGTTCCCATCGCCTGGCGATGGAATTGCTGCAAAACCAACATCAAAGCACCATCGTCTGCCCAGCCTGAGAGGCAAGGCTGTGTGAGACATGCATCTGAACACTCCCAGCCCTCCACTCACATCAGCGCCGTCCAGAAAAATCTGCGCGGATATCCAATTTGTATCATTTTCAAGTAGGCAGCGCTTGTAAAATGGTGTGGCGCGTATGTAAACCTTTCCATTGAGTAAACCCTAAGCCTGAGACAGCGCATCAGTGAAAGGAGATTATTAAATCCTTTGGAATGTTATTATTCCGAAATGAAAGCAGGAGATTGAACACAGTCGGGTGAAGGCAGCAACGTATTGCACCAATACAATTTAAAAATAAACATTATCTTGAGATTATTGAAAATAATGACTCATTTTCATGAAACAAATGACTTCCCTTTGTGCCTGACCTTCCACAGTGACCTGAGGCATCTTTCAGCGGCTGAAGTTTTTCAGACCAGTTGCCTTGGTGACATCGCGGCTGACTTCTGCACAGCAATTTCCCACAACCAACTCGAGGACAATGACTCGGCCCCGACCAGTAATGTCACCTATCCATGTTCTCCACACATGCTGTCTGACCCGCTGAGTTACTCCAACACTCTGTGAAACGTCACCTATCCATGTTCTCCACAGATGCTGCCTGACCCGCTGTGTTACTCTAGCACTCTGTGAAACGTCACCTATCCATGTTCTCCACACATGCTGTCTGACCCGCTGAGTTACTCCAACACTCTGTGAAACATCACCTATCCATGTTCTCCACAGATGCTGCCTGACCCACTGAGTTACTCCAGCAATCTATGAAACGTCACCTATCCATGTTCTCCACAGATGCTGCCTGACCCACTGAGTTACTCCAGCACTCTGTGCCCTTTCGCATAACCCAGCATCTGCAGTTCCTTATTTCCTCCTCTCTTTCCGTGATGTTAAGGAGCAGTGTTGGAGCAAATCCCTGGGATACTTTGTGTATTTTCAAAACTCTATCATGAGATCTTTTACATCCTCCTGAGTGACTCAATCGAATGATACATCTGTCGACACAGCAACCCCTCAGTACTTTAGGTTTAGGTTTATTATAGTCACTTGTACCAAGGTACAGAGAAAAGTCAGGATTGAACCCTGGTCTCTGGCGTTGTAAGGCAGTAACTCTACCACTGCACCACTGTGCTGCCTTGACTTATTTTAGTTTAGAGACACAGCACAGAAACAGGCCCTTCGGCCCACCGAGTCCGCGCCGATCAGTGATCCCCGCACATTAACATTATCCCGCGCACACTAGGGACAATTTACACATACACCAAGCCAATTAACCTACACACTTTGGAGTGTGGGAGGAAACCGAAGATCTCGGAGAAAACCCACGCGGTCCCAGGGAGAACGTACAAACTCCGTACAGACAGCACCCAGAGCTGGGATCGAACCCTGGTCTCCCACGCTTCAAGCGCTGTAAGGCGGCAACTCTGCCGCTGTGCCACCATGCTGCCCAACATTGATCTTGGTGTTCTTGGGCGTTCCCTTTGATTCCGAGTCAGAGAGGTGAGAGAGACTCTGTCTGAAAGATTCACCCTGCGGAAAACAAAGTGACAAATGCGACCAGCAGCCTGTGATCGCTTCTCCTGCAGCTCGTCTCTCAAAGTATGGGCGGTTAATAAGATTGTACTGAAACTATTAATGTGAGGGGATTGGCTTTTCAGAATAAAATCAACATGGAAATGTGTTGCCTCAGTGCAGCTGTGCAGCTGGCCTTCAGAGGGAAGTCCTGTTATCCTGGTTTGAAGCAAAACGGAGGCGAGGAAAAACTTTTTCAGTCAGAGAGTTGTGAATCTGTTGAATTCTCTGCCTCAGAAGGCAGTGGAGGCCAATTCTCTGGATGCTTTCAAGAGAGAGTTAGATAGAGCTGTTATTGATAGTGGAGTCAGGGGGTATGGGGAGAAGGCAGGAACGGGGTACTGATTGTGGATGATCAGCCATGATCACATTGAATGGCCGTGCTGGCTCGAAGGGCCGAATGTCCTACTCCTGCACCTATTGTCTATTGTCAAAAGGAAAGACACATAGTGCTGGAGTAACTCAGCGGGTCAGGCAGCGTCTCTGGAGAACATGGAGAGCTGACATCTTGAGGTGAAACATCACCTACCCGCCCTGAGACGCTGCCTGACCTGCTGAGTTACTCCTGCACTTTGTGCCTTTTTCAGTAAACCAGCATCTGCAGATCCTTGTTTCTGCAAATTCCACAGGTTGTCGTGGCAACTCCCTGGCCCGCCACTGGGGGCAGTGTGGGCCCATTCTGACAATCTTCCCGCATCTAGCCTCTCCAACCCCTTAAGAATTTTACATGTTTCTATAAGATCCCCCCTCAGTCTTCTAAATTCCAGCGAGTACAAGCCCAGTCTATCCAGTCTTTCTTCATATGAAAGTCCCGCCATCCCAGGGATCAATCTGGTGAACCTTCTCTGTACTCCCTCTAAGAGAAACCGGAGCACCCGGAGAAAACCCACTTGGTTACGGGGAGAAAGTACAAACTCCGTACAGAGAGCACCCATAGTCAGGATGGAACCTGGGTCTCTGGCGCTGATGGGCAGCAACTCTACCGCTGTGTCACCGTGCCGCCCATACAAGGAATGCAGGGCACATAAGGAGGTGGAGGCGCTGCCTGTAAAGGTGTTGTGCAGTGTTCAGCAGCGTGATGACCGATGAGAAGCAGCCGTCCTTTAACCTGGAGGTGAAGATTCTCAGGCTCCTCTACCTTCTTCCCGATGGTAGCAGTCCGGTGGCACGGTGGCACAGCAGTAGAGTTGCTGCCTTACACCGCTAGAGAGGCGGCTTCAGATCCTGACTGTGGGTGCAGTCTGTATGGAGTTTGTACATTCTCCCCGTGACCAAGTGGGCTTTCTCCAGGTGCTCCGCTTTCCTCCAAAACTCCAAAGACTTACAGGTTTCTCAGTTCATTGACTTCAGTAAAGATTGTAAATTGTCCCTGGTGTGTAGGATAGTGTTAGTGTACGGGCTGATCGCTGGTCGGCACGGACTCGGTGGGCCAAAGGGCCTGTTTCCGCGCTGTATCTTTTAACTGAACTAAAGATGAGAGTGTGGCCAGGGCGATGTGGGTCTCTGATGATGCCGGCTGCCTTTTTGAGGCAGCGCCTCCTGTAGATCCCTTCGATGGTGGGGAGGCCGGTACCCGTGATGGACCGGACAGTGTCTACCATTCTCTCTGTCATTTTCTTGTACGGGATTGAGGATTGTAACGTGGGCTGTGCACCCTGACCTCCCCCTGCTGGAGCCGCGAGCATATATTTGTGCGTGTGGGGAGAGGGCCAGACTGCACAGGTCACCCGTTTGTTTGAAGGGACTCGGAGCTGCCTCTGACCCATGACCGTGCCCTCTCTCGCCCGCTGGGTGCCAGATTACAGCTGGTACCTGCAGCCCGCCACGCTGCCCCCTTCACATTGTCTCTTCAATCGCCGGCAATTTGTGCTTGAATTGTTCCCCGCTGATCGCCGAGCCTGCGAGAGACGACACTCCAGCACAACGAGGCTGATTTATCCATTTGGCAGCGGCTCCTGTCTGAGCTTTGCAGGGCCGCTCGTGTCTGACGAGGCAGCTCGCCTTCAGTCGTTTATTTCTAGAGCCTCTGCTGCTAATCTCCGTCCTCGCGGGCCGAGCGTGGGTAATAGTGGTACAGTCCCTCCTCCTCACAATGACCCACTTCGTTCTAAAGTGCTGCATCTGGCTTCGACTCCTTTGACTAAAGGTAGACACAAGAAGCTGGAGCAACTCAGCAGTTCAGGAGAAAAGGGAATAGGTGACGTTTCAGGTTGAGACCCTTCTTCAGACTTCTTTCGTCTCGACCCAAAACGTCACCTATTCAGTGGTGCAGTGTTCCCCGATCTCACCGGAGCGCCGCTCCAACACCTCTGTAAAAAAAACCAAAATAAACAGCGGGGAATTTAACAGCGGCTGTTCCGACATCAGTGACAGCTCTAGCACCTAAAACATCACCACTGCAACACTCCACCTATTCCTTTTCTTCACAGATGCTGCCTGACCCGCTGAGTTATTCCAGCTATTTGTTTCTATCTTCGGTTTAAACCAGCATCTGCAGTTCCTTCCAAGCGTGTTTACACTAGCGGGAGAGTGTAGGACCAGAGGTCGTAGCCTCAGAATTAAAGGACGTTCCTCGAGGCCATCTCTGCTCTATGCCCCAGCACTGTTCGCTGCATGTGCATGCTCCCCTGCACTGTTCCCTGCATGTGCATGCTCCCCTGCACTGTTCCCTGCATGTGCATGCTCCCCTGTCACTGTTCCCTGCATGTGCATGCTCCCCATCTCTGCTCTCTGCCCCAGCACTGTTCCTTGCATGTGCATGCTCCCCTGTCACTGTTCCCTGCACCTGCAGTGCTGTCCCCAGCACTGTTCCCTGCTCGTGGATCAGCCGTGGCACTGCTGCCTGCGCATGCTTGCTTCCTCGGCACTGTTCCCAGCACGTGCGTGTTCCCACTTCACCACTCTCCGTGTGTGGGTCACTCTGGGTACTGCCCCCTGTGGCCATGCCCCTTGCCACGCGCATCTTGAGTTGGGTTTCTGAGCCCCGACTCCGTTACTTCCACCAATGAGCCGAGACCAGCACGGACAACTGAACAAATACCTTCGGAATGCTCAGCCTGGCCCACACAATGGAGCAAACTGACTTTAACTGTGACCCTCTGCTCAACTCTCACTCATTGCCATTTGTATGTGAGTCCCTTTTGTCCCGGTGTAAATGTGGAGTAGTGATTAACATAGGCCGCAGTGAGAAGCCTGTAATACTTGCTCTTGCATCTTATCCCAGGCGGAGAATTGCTTTCTCATCTCAAGTAGTGATTTGTGCCGTCTAAATCTCTGCTCTGACTTGCGCCTCTGAAGGTTTATGTATTCTGTTCAAATCAGCTCGGCAGGTCAGGCTTAGCACTGTAATGAAATAGTTCCACAGCGGCATTGTGAATGAACAGATCATGGCCAAGTAATCATCCCAAAGAACTGTGCACTGAGGACAAGGATCCTCCATAATCCACGGCAGATTATTTCCCAGGGCCTGCCTTGTGTGGTTAGTTTAGTTTAGTTCAGAGATACAGCAGCGCAGAAACAGGCCCTTCGGCCCGCCGACCCAACGATCATCCCATGCACTAGCACCATCCCACACACTGGGGACAATTGACAATTATCAACAGAAGCCAATTATCCTACCAACCTGCACGTCTTTGGACTGGTCCAAAATGGGCAGGTACATGGATGGGACAGGTTTGGAGGGGTATGGGGCAAACACAGGCAGGTGGGACTATAGCGCAGCTGGGACATGTTGGCCGGCGTGGGCAAGTTGGGCCGAGGGGCCTGTTTCCACACTGTGACTCTGTGTTGTGGCAGCTTTGGTTTGGTGGTGGCACTGAGTTTAGCCGAGGCGGTGGGTGATCAGTGCGCCGCTGGTAGACAGACTGGTGACTGCACCCTGGGACAGGAGGGCGGTTCATAGGGTTGCCAACTTCCTCACTCCCAAATACGGGACAAGGTGACGTCGCCACCCCGCGCCCCACGTGACCTCACCCAGCCAGTGGCCACATGCTCCCGCTCAACCAATGGCACTGAAAGGAAGCATGCAGGTACAGCAGGCAGTGAAGAAAGCCAATGGAATGTTGGCCTTCATAACATGAGGAGTTGAGTATAGGGGCAAAGAGGTCCTTCTGCAGTTGTACAGGGCCCTAGTGAGACCGCACCTGGAGTACTGTGTGCAGTTTTGGTCTCCAAATTTGAGGAAGGACATTCTTGCTATTGAGGGCGTGCAGCGTAGGTTTACTAGGTTAATTCACGGAATGGCGGGACTGTCATATGTTGAAAGACTGGAGCGACTAGCCTTGTATACACTGGAATTTAGAAGAACGAGAGGGGATCTTATCGAAACGTATAAGATTATTAAGGGGTTGGACACGTTAGAGGCAGGAAACATGTTCCCAATGTTGGGGGAGTCCAGAATAAGTGGCCACAGTTTAAGAATAAGGGGTAGGCCATTTAGAACGGAGATGAGGAAAAACGTTTTCAGTCAGAGTTGTGAATCTGTGGAATTCTCTGCCTCAGAAGGCAGTGGAGGCCAATTCTCTGAATGCATTCAAGAGAGAGCTAGATAGAGCTCTTAAGGATAGCGGAGTCAGGGGGTATGGGGAGAAGGCAGGAACGGGGTACTGATTGAGAATGATCAGCCATGATCACATTGAATGGTGGTGCTGGCTCGAAGGGCCGAATGGCCTCCTCCTGCACCTATTGTCTATTGTCAAAGAGAAAAATACCAGATGGTTATTTTGGATTTTCTCCAAGGCAGCAAGTGCTGATGGAAATGGATTCATGCACGACCTCCAGTGGGTATGAATGGGCCAGTGATAAGAATCGTAGAGGTATACAACATGGAAACTGGCCCTTCGGCCCACACGGTTCCGTGCCGACCAACGACCACCTGCACACTAGTTCTGTCCTACACACGAGGGGCAATTTACAGAAGGCAAAAATTAGCCAGCTTTATCCGCACGTCTTTGGGATGTGTGAGGAAACTGGAGCACCCGGAGATAATCCACGCGTTCACAGGGGGAACGGGTAAACCGTGCGCAGACCTAGTGAGGATCAAACTTGGGTCTCTGGAGCTGTGAGGCAGCAGCTCTACCGCCAGCCGTTCCGGCCTCGGACGCCCAGCCCAACGGGAGACTGTGCTGCGCGTCAGCTCACTGCATCCCTGCAGAGGGCGACGGAGAGGGCAATGTAGGCAGAGGAGAGATGGTTGGTGCATGGCCCACTCCCTGGTGGGGTTAGACAACAAAGTGCTGCAGCAACTCAGCGTCTCTGGAGGAAAGGAAGGGTGACGTTTCGGGCCGAGACCCTTCCTCAGACTGAGTCTGAAGAAACGTCACCCATCCATTTCTCCAGAGATGCCTCCTGGCCCACTGAGTCACTCCAGCATTTTGTGTCCATCTTCAGTGTGAAGCAGCATCTGCAGTTCCTTCTTACACATTTTTACCTCCTCGGGCAGCTCGTTCCATACACCCACCGCCCGCTGAGTGAAAAGGTTTGCCCCTCGGGTTCCCGTTAAATCTTTCCCCTCTCGCCTTAAGGTTCTCCGGTGAGGTGGCCACATTTCCGATCATACTTGACCCCCTGTTGCTTTGGCGTTGCTGAGACCACACTGCTGTCCCCTTTCACCAAACTGTGCGAGGTCACCTTGACACCACAGATGTAAACAAGACATAAAGTGGCTGAGACATTCATCAGCAAATGCATCGCCTCTCCAAATTGGACTAATAAATTGCTTTAATCAAGCATCCATCATTGTTCGTTTCACATTGTATGATTCTTGATGTGTGAGTGGCGGGACGAGGGGGAGCCCAGGTGGAGATCGACCCTCCCGGATGTTCCTGCTCCTTCAGTCACGCCAGCCCCACTCACACACCAGCCAGAGCCAGGCCACGGCTTCCCTGGTCAGAGGTGCCTCACTGTAGTTTAGTTTACTGATGCAGCGTGGAAACAGACCAAGTCCACACTGACCAACCATCACTCCATTCACCAGCTCTATCCTGCACACTGGGGACAACTTGCAAAAGCCAATTAACCCTGCAAACCCGCACGACTTTGGAGTGTGGGCGGAAACCGGAGCTCCCGGAGGAAACCCACGTGGTCACAGGGAGAACGTACAAACTCCTTACAGACGGCACCCGTAGTCAGGATCAAACCCAGTTCTCTGGGGCTGTAAGGCAGCAACTCTCCCTCTGCGCCACCTGTTATTTAAAAGCTTGTAGCCTGCAGTTCTGTTGGGTTTTGAGACAAGGTGGGCTGTTTAATCTCCAGGCCAGCATGGACCAGTTGGGCCGAAGGGCCCGTTTCCATGACGTATGACTCTGTGACGGTAACAAGATGTTTGTGGAGGCGAAACACCGTCATCATTGGGCTCTTCCAGCGACTCAAGAAACAGATGACTCTTTTTGGGTGAAACCTTTCCTGGGACTTTAATCCAAACCGAAATGTTACTTTATTATTTAAGGGTTTTCGCCGGTCGAAGTGAAACCATGAAAAAGGATTGTGTTTCAAGTTGGATTTGAATGCGGGGGGATTTTACTTGTAGTTCGTGGCTGGGGTTAATGGCACCTGTGACCTGCGTTACCCTCTGGCCACCAGCTGGGCAGCATGGTGGCGTAGCGGTAGAGTTGCTGCCTTACAGCGCTTACAGTGCCAAAGACCTGGTTTCAATCCCCCAACTATGGGTGCTGTCTTTACGGTGTTTGTGCGTTCTCTCCGTGACCTGTGCGAGTTTTCTCCAAGAACTTCAGTTTCAATAGTCAATAGACAATAGGTGCAGGAGTAGGCCATTCGGCCCTTCGAGCCAGCACCGCCATTCAATGTGATCATGGCTGATCATTCTCAATCAGTACCCCGTTCCTGCCTTCTCCCCATACCCCCTGACTCCGCTATTCTTAAGAGCTCTATCCAGCTCTCTCTTGAATGCGTTCAGAGAATTGGCCTCCACTGCCTTCTGAGGCAGAGAATTCCACAGGTTCACAACTCTCTGACTGAAAACGTTTTTCCTCATCTCCGTTCTAAATGGCCTACCCCTTATTCTTAAACTGTGGTCCCTTTCCTCCCCCACTCCAAAGACATACAGGTTTGTAGGTTAATTAGGCGGGTCTAATTGTATAAATTGTCCCCAGTATAGGATAGTGTTAATGTGCGGGGATCACTGGTCAGTGCGGGCTCGGTGGGCCGAAGGGCCTGTTTCCGCGCTGCGTCCCTAAACTAAACAGATGATGACCCATGCTGGAATTGTGTCTTGTTAAACCCGCCTTATTTATATTCCGTTTCTGCCATCCAGATGGATGAAACACAGGGTTTATTACAGCATGTTCCTCTTATTTGTCCTAATTATGACAAAATAAACAAACAGATGGGAACAGAGGACTTGGTTTGCAGCCGGGAGAGCAGGTGAGGGAGTGAGACAGCGACATCGTCCACAAATACACAACGGATCTCTGGGGAACGAGGCCACGGAAAGGAAGCCAAGCCAGAACTGATGGCTTCCCTGACTGCTGAGTGTGTGGAAACAGCTCCAATTTCCATCTATGTAGCATCTATGTAGCACCTTTCCGTCCAAACACACTAACGGCCAAATGGGGTCAGAGGAATATGGGCCAAAACGCGGGCAAATAGGCTATCTTAGACGGGGCATCTTGGCTGGCATGGGCCAAAGGGCATGATTCCGAGCTGTGTGACTATGATCCTGGCAAACCATGAGTGGGCAGCTGATGCATCCTCCAGGACCATTCACATCTGGACACGACTGTATAAAAACCAACTCGCCATCGTGCCAAGCACGAGAGCCCTCTGTCCCAATGGCCAGTGTTCCTCTTCACCCCCCCTT